>NW_028318158.1:519375-692500 GCF_062004578.1 Staurois parvus
CTTTTCAGTCTATCATGAATGCTGCTGCCAGACTCATCCACCTTACTAACCGTTCCATATCTGCCATCCCTCTCTGCCAATCCCTCCACTGGCTTCCCATTGCCCAACGCATAAAACTCAAAACATTTACAATAACATATAAAACCATTTATAACTCTGCCCCAAATTACATCACCAATCTTGTCTCCAAATATCACCCAAATTGTTCTCTCCGCTCCTAGCATGATCTCCTGCTCTCTAGCATGACCTCCTGCTCTCTAGCTCCCTTGTCTCCTCCTCCCATACTTGTCTCCAGGACTTCTCCAGAGCCTCCCCCATCCTCTGGAATTTTCTACCCCAATCTATCAGACTATCGCTTACTCTGCCCACTTTTAGGCGACCTCTGAAAACCGCTCTCTTCAGGGAAGCCTATTCTGCCTTCAGCTAATAACGGAAACTTCTATTCCTCCTGCCAGTCCATCCCCCACAGTTATTACCTTTTGTACCACCATCCCATCCCTCTTAGATTGTAAGCTCCAAGGAGCAGGGCCCTCTTAACCCTCTTGTATTGAACTGTATTGTTGCTGTATTGTCTCCCTTTTATATTGAGCAAACTGTTGATACTATATAAATCCTGTATAATAATAATAATAATATTAATAATAGCAGCCACAGCTTGATTCATCCTCCAACATGTTTCGCCTCATGCCTTGGGCTTAATCATGGAGATTAGCTCTTAAGTGTTGTAAAGGTTGTATTTTTATTATTAATAATAATAATAATAATAATAACAGCTGGATTTCTACCGGTTTGTTGATGCAATACTTCACTTGAGTATGATGCATAATATGTATTGCACTATATGAAAGCCAGTAAACATTATTGAAAAAAAATTGTATATGTTCCCTATAACATCGCAAATGTTTAATGTTTTTAACCTCATTCATACCATAGTTCAGGTCCACTTAAAAACTGTGTACGAATGGTAAAAAAATATATATACTGTATATGTATTGAAATAATAAGATGTTCCTTCATATTTCATCAACATTTTCTGTTTTTTGGTTGTTTTTTTTAAAGTGGTCAATTGCCTACTTTTAGGTTATGCTTAACTATCATTTAAAAAAAGACTCGAATTGTTGGAAATGTTAAACGATCAAAAATATAAATTGTTTGCCAGTGTGCATGACCTGGCACAATTAATATCCCAGGTCATGCATGGCTTTCCATGATGGAACGTATGCACGCTTTTAGTTAAGGAAAAGGGATTCTGTTTGGAAAAAAAAGGGACGAAGGGAAAAAAAAGTATATCTAATGCGTAGCTCATTTTCTGACATGTCAGAAATATGGCCTTTAAAAAAAACAGCAGTTTCACACCTCATTTACCATATTCACCACAGGCCCAGCAGTCAACGGTGGGGCCTGATGGAGGAAGGTCAGTGAAAAGCTATTAGCAGGGATCCCCTCCCGAGACTTCCTGCTACTTATTGAGCTTCAGGTTAGCATGACAGTGCCGCGAATAACTGCGCTGTAGGTTTTTTTAACAGTTAGCCCAGATTTCCCCATAGTGTTTGTCACTTCAGAAAATTGCAGGAGAAAATGAAGTCCCAGACAGCACATGTCACTAGCAGGGGCCTCATAAGTTGAAAAAAAATAAAAGATGTGTTGGGCCTGAGTAATGTGTCGGGCTCCCACAGGATTAGTGTCAAAAGAAAATAATAGAGATGACGGATTCCGAGAAGTTTTGTGAACACTTTCTCTTTTTATTTGTTCGCAAATGTTAATGCGGAAACTGCATGCAGGCAGGCACCTGCCCTGCTTTGCCCCTAATGTGATCGACCTGTGAGGCATTCAGCGGTGGTTTAACAAATCAGCCTGTTAGAAATGAGAGGGCATTGACCCTAATGGAGCAGTAACTGCGTTGGCAGTTCACATTATGGCTGCTTAGGGCAGCTTAAATGGACTTTACTTTTTACTTATTCTTATACTTATGTCAACATATTCCACCAGGCAGAAAAGAGAGCCCCAATCAGCCTAAAAGCACTTTTTGTTTTACTATTTCCTAAAATGCTAACATATTCCACTGGCAGTACAGATCACCCAAAGCAGCCTAGAGCACTTTATTTAAATTATTCTTGTCACATCAACATATGCCACCATGCAATACAGAAAGCATGAATGCTCGCCTGTCATGGGAAAAAAAGTTGTCTAGCAGATCAGTAGCTCTGTCTTTCAGCACAAGGATGCTGAAAGACAGAGCTACTGATCTGTTTACTTGTCCCCATTCGTTCATCTAGCAATTATGACAGCCAGACTTTGGAGCTTTCAAAGTGGTTCAGCAATGGAGGCCCCTGCGTTTCTATCATGACAGGTTTCTTTCATGTCATTCATAACAATCAAAGAATCATGGTAAATATCAGTGACTAAAGCTGGCCATATACTGATTGAAATTCGTCTGGTTCATCATGGACTGGCCAAATTTTGATCAGTGTATGGCCATCCCCACTCTTCAGAAGTTGATTGTTTTGTCCACGTCTGTTGAAGGGACAAGCTGCTGTCAAAATACAGTGTTCAGGCAGGGGGATTCCTCTATCCCCTTTGCTTGGATGGAGGAATCTGTTATATAAAGTGTATGGCTGGCTTATGCAGCATGGACCTATTGTGGGAAGGAGAGCCTGATCATGTGACTAGCATTTCCCCCAATTCCATAGTTCTCTCTTCAGTGTTGTGCAAAGAGAACTCCATGGGATAAGGGACAAGGCTGAACACTCCGATCTTCATGGCATGTTAAATGCAGGCTCATTGTGGACATATAAATTGACCCCAAATACCATTACATTACATACCTCTGAACATTTGTAGCAAAAAAAAGTAGAGGAGGTGTGTGGTGTTTCTTTGATGATTTTACACTGATTACCAATCAGTTTAGTCAGCATTGCCCCACTGCGAAGGCATGGGACGAAGGAGTGTCTTGGCTGGAACAATAAGACAAAAGGATTCTTGTAACAATGGATTTTTTCTTGGCATATAGTAAATAGTTCCACAAAATAAATTCATAAAACTATAAAGTTTATTGTACTAATATTACAATTGCATATAGCACCACATCCAATGTTTGCAAAGTAGAGTTCACAGATCTTATTTCAATTCAACATCTACATGTTAGCTCAACGCGTTTCAAATGCTTCAAACATCTTCATCAGGAGAACATGTGGATGAAGATGTTTGAAGCATTCTAAATGCATTGAGCTAACAAGTGGATGTTGAATTGAAATGAGATCTGTGAACTCTACTTCGTAAATATTGGATGTGGTGCTATATACAATTTTAATATAATAAACTTTATAGTTTTATGAATTTATTTTGTGGTACAATTTACTATATGCCCAGAATAAAAAATCCATTGCTACAAGAATCCTTTTGTCTTATTGTTCCAGCCAAGACACTCATCAGCCTTCTCAGTGAGGCAATGCTGACTAGCCTGAAAGGCAATTAGTGTAAGAATTCTTTTGTATTATATGTATTCCAGGATGTGGTCATATAGGACAGAGAACCTTTATCCTCTGTGTATGTCTTGGCTGGAACAAGTTGTTCATTTGACAACTAGTATATTCGTTTTTGGAGTGCTAAAATGGTAGTTTTGGGGCTGTCCATTTTGAAACCCATGTGTTTGTTAAAGAAAAAAACTAATTTGTCACACCTAATAACTAATATATCAGACCCAAAAACCTAATACTAAGTAAACGTGTTATCCTTTACTACGAGTGAACCCCTATTCCCAAATTTATCCGTAAAGAAAACTATTAGGATTAGCCAAAACCCTGTGAATAAATTTTGACCTGAATTTACTCCTACACCTAACTGCCTACCTCCCAGACATGAACCTAATGATTATCATTTGCTCTTTTGATACTAAAGCCAGTATCACTTTGAAAGGTGTAAGAAAGTAGTACAATGCGATGAAGAAGTTGGCATCAATATTTTTAGATGATGGGCCCATTTATACTGTTCTGGTGAAGTATTTTGCAATGCAGTGTACGCTGTGTGCACAATTATTAGGCAAGTTGTATTTTTGAGGATTCATTTCATTATTGAACATCTACAGTTCTCTCGTTCAATCCAAAATGTTAATAAACTTAAAATCTGAATTTTTAAGAAAGTAAAAGTGAGGTTTTTGCTTTCTTAGGTGAATATCCATGTGTGCACAAATATTGGGCATCTATTAGTTACCGATCACACTGCTACGATTTAGAATTGCGTGATTTGTGTGATATTTCAGCGCAATTTTAGGTGCGATTTCTGAAGACTTTATTGGGACTTTTTGGGGATTTTCAATGATTTCTTGTGATTTGCAGTGCAATTTCCATTATATTCTATGTATGTGAAATTGTAATAAACAGCAGAAAAAGTAATGCAAGAACTACTTTAGAAATTGCGCCGCAGCAAGTAGCAGATATTAAAGTGTTACTAAATCCAGGACTCTACATTCACTCTATCTGGTCTCCCACAGTACACAGAACATGGAAATGCAATTATTTTAGTAAATATAAACTGCTAAATACCTTTTCTCATCATCAGTATATAGCAGTGTTGTGACTTCTATTAGTGTCCAGCAGAGCACATGTTAAAGCTTGTAGGAGGAGTTTTCATTCTGCTCTAGGAGGATGCAAAACCACTGACCTCTGTTTTTCCAGTGCTGATTGGCCCTGTGCTGATCACATGCACTCTCCCAAGAAAAAAAAACCTCTCAATTCACACCAAACTGAGCATGTACAGTGTCTCCACACGATATGCCTTATCATAAGATAAGAGGGAGACACTGGAAGAAGGGGAGGATCAGAGAAGTCAGGATCAAACAGCATTTTTAAACAATGCAGAGGATTAACCCCTTAGGTTTCACATTGAGCATAACAAGCATGCTTTACTGTATATACAGACAGATTTTACTGTTGTGAGTTTAGTAACACTTTAAGACACTGACATTCATATTCATTAGATGTGATTTCAGGTACGATTTCAACTTGCAAATCGCACCTGAAATCGCACCGTTATGACAGCGTACAGAATTATTATGCAACTACATGAAAAACTAAAATTTTCCCATCTCACTTGTTTATTTTCATCTGTTAAAAGTGAGAATAATAAACCAACAGTTCAAAATGTACAAATAAACATTTCTGACATTTCAAAAATAAAACAATCAGTGACTAATATAGCCACTCTTTTTTCAGTTACAGTCATAAGCCTTCCATTCATCCTGCCTATCAGTTTCTTGATCTGTTGACGTTCAGCTTTTTGTGCAGCAGCAACCACAGCCTTCCAGACACTGTTCAGAGATGTGTATTGTTTTCCTTCACCGTAATTTAAGAAGGGCCCACAAGTTCTCAATAGGGTTTAAGTCAGATGAGGAAGGGGGCCATATTATTATTTTTGCATCTTTAAGGCCTTTACTGGCTAGTCACGCAGTGGAGTACTATGATGCCTGTGATGGAGCATTATCCTTTATAAATACCATGGTTTTCTTGAAAGATGCAGGCTTTTTCCTGTATCACTGCTTGAAGAAAGTGTCTTCTAAAAACTTGCAGTAGGTTTAGGAGTTGATTTTGAGTCCATCTTCAACCTGAAGAGGTCCAGCTAGCTCATCTTTAAAAATACCAGTACCCCACATCCACCTTGCTGACATCTGAGTTGAAGTGGAACTCTGTTCCAGTTACTGTTCCAGCCACAGGCACATCTATCTGGTCCGTCAAGTGTCACTCTCATCTCATAAGTCCATAAATTCTTTGAAAAATCTGTCTTCAGATATTTCTTGGCCCAGTCTTGACATTTCAACTTATGTGTCTTGTTCAGTGGTGGTCAGGTTTCAGCCTTCCGTACCTTGGCCATGTCTCTGAGCACTGTACTTTTGGGCACTCCAGGTAGGCTGCAGTTCTGGAATATGACAGCACTGGTGGATAATGAGTTCCTGCTAGCTTCATGTTTGATTCTTCTCAAATCTTTGGCAGTTCATTTGCATCTCTTTTTCTCAACACATTTCTTGCAACCTTGTTGACTATTTGCAACATACTATTTGATGGTTCTGTGATCATGCGCCAATATCTTAGCAATTTCAAGCGTGCTGTATCCCTCTGAAAGACTTTTTACAATTTTTTACTTTTTCACAGTTAAATTTCTTTTTTGGCCCATTATGATTGAGGAAAAAATGCTGCCTAATAATTATGCACACCTTGATATAGGGTGTTGATCTCCTTAGGCCACACCCTCCTTCATTACACAAATACACCTCACCTGATATGCTTAAATGCATAATAATTGTGCACACAGTGTAGTTCTGTTCAGTCTTAATGACACCCAAATGCACCATGACAGGGCCCCATAATGCATTGAAACACTGTATGGTGCATTGTGGCAATCTGAGTTGCAAAAAAAGGTGCATGTCTAATTTTGCATGCGGACTGGTGCATTGCCAGCAGTTTCAAATTAAATGAACACGCATAATTAAAATGTGCCAAAATACAACAGAGTGGATGAGCCCTAAATCTATGGATCATATTTTTACAAACTGTGAATCTGAATATACAAGTTTGTGTGGAAGTCAGTTACTCATGTTTTGAGATTTTTGAAAGAAAGCCCTTGTATCATACCTACACATGTAACAATAAAAATCTTTACCATTCTTAAAATTTAATTTTTATGGTGTCTGCACAGTGAATTGTCTAGGTTGTTTTTAATGTGTAAGATTTGTATCCCAGCAGTTTATCAACAAGAAGGGCAATTGCAGTGCCTAACATGTGAAATGTCAAACTGAAAATATACTGTAATTTAATTTAATAAAAAAAGTATTAGTTTCAAAAAATGTAAACATTTATACTCACCTAGGTAGATGCAGCATCGATCCAATGCTGCATCTGTTCCCCACTATCTCTAAGACCAAGAATTGAGCGGTCAAACACTGCTGATCACTTAGTTCTCCCCTCCACTTTGAGCGAAGAGTGGTGACTGTCAGTCACCACTCTTTGCTCTACCCCTCCAGTGCTCACTTGAGTGCTAGGCTGTGGAGGAGGTGGGAGCAGCTGGCTCAGGCTCTCAGCGATTCAGGCATCTGGGTGCATCCTGACTTTAAAGTTTGGCTTTAGCCCACAGTAGGCTGAAAATGGGACATAGGAGTGCAGAATGAACTGCACTGCTGTGATACCTAAGAAAAATATATAGCCAAAATAGCTTTGGTTAAACTTCTCCTTTAAGCCTTTTTTTTCATGGCCAGTCTTCAATAACTTGCAAGTTTCTGTGACTCATCTGTACATTTCTGGAGAATAGACAACCCTGGCTGGGACGTCTAAATGACAGCTCCTTCCCCATCCCCCAAACAAATGTAGAAAAAAAGTAGCAAAAGTGAAGTTGTTAACCATAGTGACCAGATTCCTTTTTTCAGTTTCCCTCAGAACAAACTTGAGAAGTCATTTTGGGTGATGCCCACTTTTCTGCTTTTTGTTTTATCCTATTTTTATAAAAGTCAAATTGTACTCTGAAAGAAAAACAATAAAGTGAAATGAAAACAGTTACTGTTATTGTTGGTTTAGTTTCTGAAGTTTCCACAGCTCCGGCAGAAAAATCCAAAGCCTATCTGGAGGGCTCAACTAAGGACCATTGCTGTTCCCTGTACAGCCATCCAGCATGCTCCCTACCTTGTCATAAGGATCAGCAGGGAGCATGATCATTGCTGATTGCACAGCTGTAGTGATGACAAGTCAGGAGGCATGTCAGACTTCTGTACAGAGACTGCTGCTCTCAATCAAAGAGCAATGGTCTTTAGCTGCAGCTTCCGTACTGTCATGGCCAAGATCGGTCATAAAGTTAGCAAAGTCAGAACACGTGTTTTGTATGCTTGTTCCGGATCAATGACATTGAAGCCACTGAATGAGCATGACAGCCAGACAAATTGAATTCCAAAAGAAGGTCAGCAATGGCAGCTTACATTTTTCTCTCATCAAAGATTCCCTTTAAATTATTCCCCCTTTTGTGGGCTTTTCATAAGTCCATCCACAAGCCATGTCCATTACAAGTGGGGCTTTCTCATTTCTTTTCCTTTAGACTAAATCATTTCATGCCACTTTCAGTTGTTGCATATAATTTATGCAATGTCTAAAAATTTTTTTAAATTGTATGTTGTCCCCTTACGCCAAGCTCTGTCATGTTCCAAAAATACATAGCCATTAATCTCATACATCATCCCTGTCTGAGGAAAAGATTTCATAGATCCAGCACCCATATAATGTTCACACGGTTCACTGGGGCAGAAAATACAGTCACACTTTCCTCTCACATTTTCATAACCTCCTTTTTTCACCCGAGATTCATTTTCTTTATTATTATTCTATATTATTTTAAGGTGGCGGGTGTATTTAACTCACCGTATAGACAGTATCCTGATGAGATGGAGTTCCGGCTACAGAGAGCCAGACCACTGAGCCATCGAGACCTTCCAAAGAAGAGTAATGACAATGACAGCTTTGTTGATTGGTCAGACTGTAGGCATCCGTTTTCCTTTCCGACAACATCGCCCCTTCCTCCTATAAACAAGAAGAAGCCACAGGTATGAATTTACTAATGATTAAGGATATTTTGCCCACTATTGTTGCTGTATTTATTAATAATGCTAGCTTTAGATCAGAGGAAGCTACAAATGTTTAAAAGATGTGTCATCTCAAATTTTCACTATTTCAGTATTGCATTGGTACTGGTTGGTCAAATATCTTCTCTCTTTGCGACACCATTCACCAGAGGCAAATTTCCTCAAGGGAATCACCAGTCATAAAGGTTCATTTTTTAAGTGGACCTCTCATTTCTCTCAATTATTTTACAAGTCTACAATCCTGATGTGTCACAATTATACAGCTACAGAATAAAAAAAGCAGATATCCAGTCCAATCCAGTATGCAAATGTGAAAATGAAAACCAGAAAAATCTCATCAGTACTTTCAATAATGCCATATTGACAAGTACAAGTACTTCAACATTTTGTTTGCTTTTAACATTCAATTTTGAAATGAATGGAATTTCCCAAATGAAAACCACTGTTAAAATTTTGTTTGTTCTAGAAAAAATTCCCATCCTTCTCCTTCAATGTTTTTCATCACTATGGTCAATTTTACGTCATTAACTATTAGAAAACCAAACAAACTTTCTGAAATTTAAAGTATTTTCAAACAAAATTCTACTGGTATATGGTCAGCTTTAGAGCATCTTGTTATGGGTAGACAGTGGCTAAATGGTTAGCACTTCCTCCTGGCAGTACTAGGGTCCTTGGTTTGAATCCCAGCCATGGCACCACCTGCCTGGAGTTTGCATGTTCTCCCTGTGCCTGTGTGGGTTTCCTCTAGGTACTCCGGTTTCCTCCCACACTCCAAAGACATGCTGGTAGGTTAATTGGAACCTGTCTAAATTGGCCCTAGTATGTGTATGTATGAATGTAAGTTAGGGACCTTAGATTGTACGCCCCTTGAGGGTTAGGGACTGATGTGAATGTACAATATATATGTAAAGCTGCGTAAATTGACAGCACTATATACAGTACGTACCTGAAATAAATAAAAATAAATAAAAAATATTCCTTTGTGCAGATCATACACTCACTCTCCATTAGTACTGCTTCTGGATTTATTTATGAGTCCTGAAGAGGCCGGACAAAAAAAGTAAACAAAATTGGTAAATTTTGTGTTACCCAATCTTGCATTGCTGTACTATGCATAAATACACATGTGCATTGATAAGACCCTGGCCCTTGTGATTATCTATTTCTTTTCTTTCCTTTTGTTTTACCTTCCTTTCTTCCTATCTGTCTGTCTGTCCCTTTCTCTCTCCCTCTCTCTCTCTCTCTCTCTCTCTCTCTCTCCATGCATTGCTTGCTTCATTTTCTCCGGGTTATCCCATGGTGCTTATCCACTCAGATCTGTAAACATATGTCACAGAGAGGCCCCATATAGCGCCCTGTAATTAGTAAGAATTCTCCTCTATTGAAAGACCCCTCCAATCCATCAGTAATTTCTGAATGGTTCCCCTTGTGTACACACCACTGAATAATTGATAGCGAATGTCTGGTAATGTTAGCTGGCCATCGGTCGGAATCTGTGTATCATTAGTGAAAATCTGCGGGATTCCTCTGCATTGTATAGTACATCTGCACCTCTGCGTTTGTTATTATATCAGGAATAGGGGAGGGGCAGTTCCATACTGTGCATTCATACATAAGCGTGAGATGAAACAAAATTATGATTTCACTGTTGACATTACAAAGTAACTTTAAAGAAACTTTAAAACACAAATCAAGAAAGTCAATAGAAAATGCAATTCTCAACCACTGTTCACTTTCCTGAGAAATCCACAATTCAGTGATGATCTCAAAATACCTATAGAACCATTATTGAATTTAAAAATGATCTCTGTAAGAATTAGCCAAGTGGGAGCAGGTAGGGAAGATGTGTAGAAAAACAAGCTAAGTCAAATAGAGAATTGTGAGAATTTAGCTGAAATCTGCTAATCATATTTTGGCACAGTAAATGTGATGGTCAGCATTCCCCAGCTCCCAGAGAGCCAGGATCTGTATAGAACATTGTTCTTTTCAAAATACTTGCCTGGAGTTTACATGTTCTCCCTGTGCCTGCGTGGGTTTCCTCCCACACTCCAAAGACATGCTGGTAGGTTAATTGTCTCCTGTCTAAATTGGCCCTAGTATGTGTATGTATGAATGTAAGTTAGGGACCTTAGATTGTACGCCCCTTGAGGGTCAGGGACTGGTGTGAATGTACAATATATATGTAAAAGCGCTGCATAAATTGACAGAGCCATATAAGTACCTGAAATAAATAAATAATAAAATTTCTAGTCCATAGGAGACCAATAAAGTCCATGACAGTGAAGCTGCCCATAGATGACTGATCGAAAGAAACTGAACAGATTCCCACATCCAAACAAGGAGAAATCCTCCTTGTTTGGATGTCCGCTGTCAGAATACACTGATCAACACCACAGCCGACTGGCTGCAGGTGCTAATCGAACAAAAAATTACCAGCTGCTCGTTCAAGAGCAGTTGATCATTAGACTCCTCTCGAATTTGAACAGTGATAGACGGATTGAGATTTGGCAGGCCCCTGATGAACCGACTGAATTTCAGTCCATCCATGGCTAGCTTTAGTTTGCTTAATTTTTTTCTATACCATAGCCCAGCACTGCCTGCATGCTTGTTGACAGCTTATGAAAATTAATTTATGACTTTTCACCTCTGTATAGCAGTGTTTCTCAACCTTTTTTCAGCCAAGGAACCCTTTAAAATTATGGATAATCTCCAGGCATCCTTTAAAATTCTGCACAATCTCAAAACACCCCAATCTAAAATGTAAAAATCTGTTCTTCACACATCCAGTACACCCAATGTTAGTGGTGATTTATTCTTCCACAGCAAATACACCTTTGCACACTGGTATCAACTAGTATTCCAGTGTGTCCTTCTCATTTTCTCTTGCTTTCTCTGCTAAAGTGACCCCAGTGCTGACAAGGATGATGTGCATGCACCTGACATCCTCCTTATCAAGTGAGGATGTCATTGGTTGTTAGGATGCTGGCAGCTAGAAAGTTATAAAAGTGCACAATGAAAAGTGTGGCTTTGTGTACTAAAAGGCAGGATTGATCCACCTGCTGGCTTGTATACAATTTTTGGGCATTTTGCCAAGGCATCCCTGAAGAAGCCTGAAGGCACCCTGGTTCAGAAAGGCTGCTGTACAGCAAGAGAAAGAGGTCCCTTCTCTGAATCATTCTCCTCTGTGTGTAATCTGATCTTTTCTACTGCCTTTTCATTGTATATTTACCTAAAACATATGTATACCCTTTTTGCAGGTTTTGGAAGGTTAGAACCCTTGTCAGATTTTTACTGCTGTCTGTGTCCTTGCTGGGGAGATCTACCCTCTCTCTTTGTCCTGACCAGAGAGACCAAAAATAGTGGGACATTTCTGATGGGGATACCTTTTCTGTTGACAGCTTTCTAAGCCCAGGTTCATACTGGGTACTGTTTTGAAGTCACACTACTTGAGAGCGTATTCAAAGTTGCCGATCATTGTGACTTTATGTGCAGCTTGCCGACATCTGTGTGACTTCATACAATGCATTCAATGCAAGTTGCACATGAAATCACACAAAAATAGTGCAGGAACCTTTTTCAAAGTCACTGTGACTCAAGGTGCAACGATTTGAACAGTTCCATAGTGGCAAACAGGGTGCAACTTGTCATGTGACTTTGATCTGGTATGACAAGTTGCACCCGGTGTGAACATGGTCTAGGGGTTCATTCACATGTGCGTTGATTATGAAGAAGGAAGCAATGCTCATTAACACACATTAACACGTTCATGATGTGTTTTTGATGTGTTTTTGAAGTGTTTGAAGCTTCAAGAAGGCTTGATAAATGCCCATTAAAGTGTTTTTCTAGTGGTAAGTGCTTAAAGGGGGAGTGATGTAGAGGAAATGATCTGTGAGGTGTGGTTAGGTTGTGATGTGATAGCAGACATTTTTGTGAATTCTTTGCAAGATGTATTTGTGTACTTTGACTTTTGGCTTGGTCCAGCTCAACTTTGCTGAAACAAAAAGCTTTGCTACCAGCAATAATGCTCAAAGCCTCTACTCCTGCCTGGCACTGTCAGTATTGCTGGCTGGTTGATGCTTTTGCCCGCACACGGATGCAAATGGTGCAATCACACAGCTGCTCTGTACAACCAGGAAGTGGCTGGAGCTGCTCTGTCCTAGTTCTCTATTATTTCCCAGTGCATTCTGGGATACAGGAACCTCCACTGCCTCTCCCCCAATGTCCAGTTAACACTTTATAAATACATCACTAACATATCAGAAATGCTGTAGGTGCTGTTAAGGTGTGATTACAGAGCATTAACATCAAAGTCAGTGGGGGTGGCTGATAAGCGCCAATGCTGCTTCATTTTTAACACAGCACAATGCTACTACTCCTGTGTGAACAGCGTTGTGTGGTGCCAATGTATTATTCAAGGCAGGTATTGAAGGGAGACTAGGCTTTAAAAATGCTAAATAAATGTAACATAAGCACAGGGCATTGACACAGGTGTGAACAAGCCCTAAGAGAGTACGTTTTCTAATGCTGGAGAGATTTCCTCTTGTTCCCGTTGGATCTCCAGAAAAGTATGTGAATAATAATCTCCCCAACAAGATGTAGAAAAATATAAACTGACAAGGGATTTAACAAGGCCCCGCCCTATACTAAACTAAAGAAAATAATGTAGGCTATACAGAAGCTTTAAAACTGGAATTACTCTTTCATTTTCTAGCAAAAAGTGCACATCTCTCTTCCCTAAGAGTGTCCCTTCCGTGGAACTGTCATTTTATTTAAAATGTATATAAACCCAAAAAAAGAAAATACTGCAGTTTAGCAGTCATTAGATGTGGTGGTTGCATTAGCTTTCTCTTTTCAGGATTTTTTCCCCTTTTTTTTCATCTGGTTAATCTGCCAGTAACACACTTCCTGTCTGAGAGTGACAACTCTAACTCACTGTACTCTGTCTATGGAGGAGCAGCATTATCAACCATGCACTGATCTCCTTATTTGGACTACAGACACATCCTCTTATTTTCATCACCAATACATGGGGATGGTAAAATCCTTAGTCTCAGAGCTGCAGGCACCATGGTACTGTACACAGCATGCACAGTGGTTATACATACCACAAAGTGGTTTAGTGGTGAACACCTTTGCCTGGTAGCACTAGAGTTGTTGGTTTGAAACTTATCAACACTCCCTCTATGGAGTTTGCCTATAAGTACCTCAAATAAAAAAAAGATCATCTATGACACCAGACTTTTGATGGCTTGATATTTTGATTGGAAGCTAACATAAGTACACCTAGTAACTGTAATATTTATCATTCAGGACATACCTTAATTTCTTCCCATCGGCCATATGCATCTGCGCAGCATCTCGACAGGTGGGCCTTAATGCCAAGAGGCCACATACTGTATATGCATACCTAAAAATAAACAGAGCTGTGTGGAGAGTGCGCGTCCTGCGTGCTCCTGGGGCAGTTACTGTAGGCTAATGGAAAGCCCCTGATCCCTACTTGCGATTGGGAGCTTTACAATCCTATGACCGCTGTGACGGTGATCACATGATTAGAAACCCCACCCCACCTCCCAGCATCTAAAACCCCTTAAAGGGCTGGGAGGTGCCTGCGCCAAGGGGCAAATGTAACTGTTTGGGAAACTGTTAAATTGGTGGGTTTAGTTGCGCTTTAAAAGTTAAGTTCACCTTTTTGAAAAATAAAAATAATTATATAGTTGAAGGAAAAAATGTGCATTTATCTTTTTTCAGAGGAGGCTGCAAAGCATTGTGCCCATGATCAGTAGATCCTGCAGACACTGCCTCCAGCTTCTCTGCTTGTACCTCCAGACAGTTACAAAGCTGGAGTAATTGCCGATGAACTATGAGGGTGCACACCTGTGCCCTCACAGTTCATTAAGAACTACAAGCCATCTGCCATGGTGGCAGACAGGATATGTAGTCTCTTCATTCACACATTGCCCTTTTCAAAATGTGACAGTGGGAGAGGAACCCCCCTTCCTCTGTCATGGGGTGGGGGGTAGCAAATTGGGATGTGCATAGGGCAGATCTGGAGCATGTTGCACGTTACACCCTAAATATGCTCCAAAGGTAAACTTATCCTTTAAGAGCTGATAAAATAGTTTGAGATTTCTGTTACAAGAACACTAAATTTCTAGCAGAATTGACAGGTATTTTTCTGTACTCCTATTCCTTCTGTACTGAAATGTATTGTAGTTGTACTGTCTCCCTTATATTGTAAAGTGCTGCGCAAACTGTTGGCGCTATATAAATCCTGTATAATAATAATATTACTTAATATTACACATCATGTAATAAAATTTTGTATGCACATTAAGGCATAGGCAAGGTTCACACTATAGCACGTGGCTCACGTTTGCTCCGGTGCAGCAGACCATTCATTTGAATGGACTGCTGTACCTGTGTTTCTCACAGGATAAAAGTCCCTGACCCTTTTTTGAAAACACGGCTGCATAGAACCTCATGGTGCTTTTGCACCTGCAGTTTCACTCACCCAAAAGTGTGCCACATTTTCTGATGTGTGTGGGTGCCATCAACAATAAAAAGAGCAGCACTCCCTTATCCTTTATGTTAGGCTACCTTACTCAATCTGGTTCCATCCTCGTGCAGTTCCAGGGACGTAATGATTTTTCCTACTGTTAGACGTCTATTCTCCTTGTGATACCTTGATAAGGTAGCAGTGGTTACAACTGTTTGTATTACTCCATATGTTGTACTTTTTATATGTATGGCTGCTACCACATTTGAATGGCCTTCTGTGACTTTCTTGTATTTGACTGGAAATCCTACTCTTTAAATCAGCCTTTCTCAACCAGCGTGCTCAGACACCCTGGGGTGCCTTGAGGTTTCTTCAGGAGCGCCTTGGTAAAATATCTAAAAATTTCCCAAAACTTGTATATAACCCAGCAGATGGATCAAGCCTGTCCAGGGGCGGACTGACCATTTGGAAACTTGGGCACTGCCCGAGGGCCCGGGGTCAGTAGGGGGCCCCGTGAGATGCCCCTGGTACCTTTTTCATAGGCTTTTTTGAGTTTTGACACCATGATCCCCTATTGCCCGGGGGCCCCATGAGTTGTCAGTCCGCCCCTGAGCCTGCCTTTTAGTTACACAAAGCCACAGGTTTTCATTGTGCACCATTACAACCTTCTAGCTGCCGGCGTCCTGACAACCCATGACATCATCAGTTGATAAGGAGGATGTCAGCTGCCTGCACAGCATCCTAGTTTGACCCTCCCCTGCCCCTCTCCATCAGCGCTGGGGCCACATTGACTCAGTGATGGAAAAAAACTGAGGGAGAAGAGAAACATTGGAATACTACTCAGTACCAGTGTGAAAAAGTGTTTTTGCTTAGGAAGAATAAATCACCTCTAATGTTGTCCTAAATGTGTGGATGTTGCTGCGTTATATAAAACTATTAGAATAGTTATTCACATTTTAGAAGGTTGAGAAACACTGCTTTAACCGCTTCCCAACTGCACTGTAGCCAAAAGATGGCTCCAGCATGGTTGTCCAGTTCTGGGAGGGCGTCCATTGACGTCCTCCCAGATTGTGCTCCCTGCGTGCCCCCAGTGGCGCGCACCCGGAGCTGTCGGTGGTCGGTTTGTCCTACGGACACAGCTGATCACGTGATAAGGTAAAAGGACAATCACAGTGGCCTTTTGACACGTGATCAGCTGTGTCCAATGACACAGCAGATCACAATGTAAATACAGTTGCCGGTTATCGGCTGCACTTTCCTCACGCTGTCACAGCATGAGGAAAGTATTGCCAATAACCGGCAAATGTGACAGGGGAGATCTGCACTAATAATCAGGGCACTAATGATCAGTGCCCTGATCAGTGCTTCCCAGCAGTGCCCAACAATGCTGCCCAGCAGTGCCTAGCAGTGTCACCCAGCAGTGCCACCCATCAGTGCCCAGCAGTGCCGCCCATCAGTGCCCAGCAGTGTCGCCCATCAGTGCTGGCCAGCAGTGCCGCCCATCAGTGACCAGCAGTGCCGTCGGCCAGTGCCTGCAGTCGGAGCTATCAGTCAGTGCTGCCCTCAGTCCAGCCCATCAGTGCCGCCTATCAGTGCCCATTATTGCTGCCTATCAGTGCATCATCAGTGCCTCCTCATCAATGCCCACCAGTGCCGTCTCATCAGCGCTGCCTCATCAGTGCTACCTATCAGTGCCACCTCATCAGTGCTGCATATCAGTGCAGCCTCATCAATGCACAACAGTGAAGAAGAAAAATTACTTGTTTGGAAAATTTTATAATAAATTTTTTTTGCTGTTTTTCATTTACAGTGAAAAAAATAAAACCCCCAGTGGCAATTAAATACCACCAGAGAAAAAGCTCTATTTGTTGAAAAAAATGATAAAAAATTTGCGCATGACCGCGCAATTGTCATTCAAAATGCGACAGCGCTGAAAGCTGAAAAGCCTGAGAGGGGAAGGGGGGGGGAGTGCCCTGTAGGCAAGTGGTTAACTTATGTAATGTTTAAATTTTTTGTAACCTGTTGCACGCCTTTAAATAGAAAAAAAAATGAACATGATTAACGTGTTCTTGCACCCTCAATATTTTGTAAAACTAGATACACTGATCCTTAGATACACTGTACTTTTCTATCAAATACCAACAACTGGGATATTAGGTTTGGGTCTGACCCTTTAAAATCTGATGATGACCAGCATTGCTCTGCTCTGTCATTGCTTTCTGTACTGTCACATATGAATGAAGTGGCACGCGGATCATTTGATGGCATTTAAACACACCTTCTCTATTGACAGAACCATCCTAATATCATCGGAACTCATTTTCTAGCATGCAAGTTCAAATAAAGGCAATCCATTAACAGCCATCACACGGAACATCCTTCCTGTCCAGCTGTGAAAAGTGCTCAATGATACTTATTTGCCATTTGTGTTATTTACGGTCTATAACTTTTATGGTAACTGGTTCCTATTATTGGTTTCTATTAATGTAAAACATAAGTGAGCAGAAATGAGGTGTGAATTATTCCTTTTCCTTTCTTCTTCACTAGATGCCCAGCTGTGACTGGTTACTGATAAGCCAAAAGGATATGTAAAACGGGTTCTCAAAGGGAATCTTTTTTCTATTTTCAGAGATTAAAGAGGAATTCCAGACAGGCCACCAAATGCTCAGTTGAAATACATATAAGTCCTGTGTTATCAGCCCAAATATTTGTAATTTTGTTCAGCCTTTCATATAACTTACACATTCTTGCCACACTGTATATGAGAGATGGACAGAACTATTTAGAGCAACCTTTCTCAACCTTTATTAAGTTGGAGGAAGTCTTGAAAAATGTTCAGGCACAGATGCTCTACTTAGAACTAGATGGGCTCTCAAAATGCGATGATAGGCCGATGAAACATGCTCTCACAGCAACTAAGCAAACCTTAGCAAAAGCCTGGTTATCAGATTCCCTTTTTCTAACAGCTGATAAAAATAGGATACATTGGACCTTTGCTAATGAAAAAATGGATGGCAATATCTATGGATACAATGCGTAGGTTCCAAAAAACATGGAACACTTCCATTTACCTTTTTTGCCACCTGATTTTGATCGACATCCAATGCATCTTTGAAATATGTAGCTTTGAATTTGCCCTTATGATTAATACATAAATTTTGGGGGTGCTTCCCCCTGCCCTCCTTCCTTCTTATTTTCTCTTAAATATTCAGTGCCAACTATCACGAACTAATGTATACCAATTTTGTTTGGATACGTTACAACCCTCCAAATTCCTTTGCTGACTAGTCTTGATGTCACCTCTGTATATTTATCTATGTCTATACTGTGGCATCCTAAAAGTAAAAACTATTGACCAAAAAAAAAATGTTCAGACTCGAAGAACCCCATAAAATATTTTTTTAGAGCTACAGTTCACAGTGGGATAGACTGATCAGTAAGTTTTAGAAATAATAATAAAATACGCCTTTTTTCATGTAAAATCTCTGCTTCATTTTTGCTGCACAGATATTTATTTCTGTGGCAAGAATACATTTTTATTGGCTTTCAGTGGTGTTTGGTGGTAAAACTACTTTATACTGGTATTCAGCATGTTCCCATCACATGATATATACCTGAGAGTCAGAAGATCTTACTGTTTGGCAGATTTCAGTCTGCCACAGTGATACATACTGTAGGCATCATCAGGTAGACATGGACTTATCACAGTGGTAGCCAGCAGGAGAAACACTAAAATCACAGTTGGGTGAATATGAATCCAATGTAACAGTGGCAGAACCAATATGGACCTCTCATGGAGCTCCTGGTTGAGAAACCCTGAGATATGCAACTTTCTGTGTCACTTTTTCTTTATTTTAATTGGACTATGAACAAGCATCTTCACTAAAGGTATGTGTTCTAATTCACAAAGACTGGGTTTCCACATTGATTTCACCATATTAATTTCTTTGTGATCCCTTAGCTTTCTTGAACACCCACCTATCCTTCCTTATTACCTATACCCTCATCCAATCACACATGGAGCCATGGCTTGGCCCCGCCCCCTCTATCTTCTCATTGGCTCACTGGCTGTGATTCACAGTAGCAGGAGCCAATGACTCCCACTTCTATCTCAGCCAATCAGGAGAGAGAGAGTCCTGGGATTTCCAAGAATCCAGTACACATCGCTGGATCAAGATGGGGCTCAGGTGAGTAATAGAGGGTGCTGGGGAAGCGGCTGCACAGAGAAGATTTTTTACCTTCATGCATAGAATGCATGAAGGTAAAAACCTTGAGACTTTACAACCGCTTTAATCACCACTGAGTGTTTTGTTTTTTGCTAAACAAATGAAAAAAGGCCAAAAATTTTGAACAAAAAAATTTCTCTTTTCTCTTTTTTCTTAGTTTTTATTATAAAACTTTGCAAACAGGTAATTTTTCTCCTTCACTGATGTGCGTTGATGAGGCTGCACTGATGGGCACTGATAGGCAGCACTAATGGGCACTGATGATGCAGCACTGATGGGCACTGATAGGCAGCAATAAAGAGGCAGTACTGGTGGGCATTGATGAGGAGGCACTGATGAGGCTGCACTGATATGCGGAACGGATGGGTACTTATAGGCTACAATGATGGTCACTAATAGGCGGCACTGATGGGCACTAATAGGCAGTACTGAAGGGCACTGACCGGTGGCACTGAAAGGTGGCACTGATAGGTGGCACTGACTGGCAGCACTGCTGGGCACAAATTGGCAGCACTGCTGGACACAGATTGGCAGCACTGCTGGGCACTTTTGAGGCAACACTGTGTAGATGTCTCATTTCACGCTTGCCAGTTATCGGCAGTACTTTCCTCATGCTGTGACAGCATGGGGAAAGTACTGCCAATAACCGGCAAGTGTGTTTACACTGATCATGAGGTAAATAGATGCTGTGATTGGCCCTTTACTGTGGCTCGTGATCAGCTTTGTCCAAAGGACACAGCAATCACAGAGAGCACCAGGTGCGTGCAGCTGGGGGCAGACGGGAGGGCGCAGTTCTGGGAGAACATCAAATGATGCCCTCCCAGAACTGGATAACCACGCTCTAGCCATCATTTGGCTATAGCGTGGTCAACAAGTGGTTAAATAGGACCAAATCGCACCACTTTGAAATCACATTCCGTGTGAACCAATGCAACCTGTAAAAAAGTACATTAATTAAAAGAAGTTTAAAAACAATTGTTACAAGCTGTTAAGGTTAAACACACATTGTTTTCTATTTTTCAGCTTATATATGTACTTAAAAATAATATAAAACATTTTTAGGTAGTTAAATTAGTCATGGGGCTCCTGTGTTCTTGCCCAAACTCAAAAAAGCCTATGAAAAAGGTAGCGGGGCATCTCATGGGGCACCTTACTGACCCCCGGCCCTCGGGAAGTACCGAGTTTCCAAATGGTCAGTCCGCCCCTGCGAGAAACAGTCTTGACTGATCTTATTCATGAATAACACAATACCATCATAAATCATTATACTTATGTGGAATGCTTATGAGATGCTTATGTTTGCCCTGTTTCTATTTCATTTTTGTTATTTGGAGGTAGACATGTTATACTGCATTGTGCAAATTGAATTAAATATTTATACAATATTGAACCCATCAGGGGCCGTTCCGTGATGTTGGCGAAGTACTGCACCAGCGTTACAAGCCTCTGGAGCCAACCCTGAGAGTGGCCACATCATTCACTTCCATGGAGGAGGCAAGAGAGAAGATTAAATGGCAGGAGTGGGCAAAGGGCTTTCAGGATGACATGTGAGTGGAACAATTTTTTTTTCCAGAAATACAGTAACTGTCTTGAAAAAATAAATGGGTGCTTCTTAGTGTAGTCAAAGGTAAAAAAAAACCCTGTAGGTTCTGGTAACCCCAAAGGTCATCTGGTTATTAGATTGACTAACAAGTATTCACAACCAAATATATATGGCCAAATATTTGTGGACAGGGGATCATCACATCTACTGGCAAATAGCTTGTTTAACACCCCATTCTAAAATCATGAGTAGTAGCTGACAGAGGTTTTAACCTACTCTATCTAAACATAAAAAAAAAACAAAACCCAAAAATTAATTATAAAAAATATAAATAGATAAGGAAAACTTTACTATCCCCCCCAAAATTCTCATCCGCTCTCATATTCCTCCTAACTTCACCTGTTCACACCATGGTGCAAAGACACAACAAAATCTATTGTTCTCTAACTGCCCTGTTCACACCACAGCACTAGTATCACATGCAAATTTTTTTCTGTGCAAAAATCGGAAATGTGTATAAAACTCATTGACGAGCACATGAAACCTGATGTAAACTGATGTCTCTGCAAGTGAAATCTGCGCATCAGTTTCCATGAGTTTTTCTGCAAGTATAGTGTGAACGAGACCTAAAGGAGAGTCAAAGCCAAATTTACCTTTTTGTATAAGTCAGCTAAGCACATTTCAGGTGCATCGAAACAAAAGGCGGGCAAGGTCCCAAGGCACAAAGGCCACAGAGGGGTGGTAAAAGCAGCTGCTTGTTCTTCGTTGTTACTGGCCCCCAACCGCATATCTAGAAAATAATATGGTAGCTGGTCATGTCCATACACACTGCCACAGCCACATTGCTTCTGTTTGCAGTGTGGCAAATTTAACTTGGGGTGCTACGTATGGTGGGCAATGCTGCTTGCCCTACTTTATCTAAAAATAAGCAAAATAAAACCTGAAAATTGATTATAGATAGTTTAGATAGAGTAGGGCAAGCAGCATCGCCTACCAAATGTGACATAACAAGTAAAATTTGCCGCACTGCAAACCGATACATTGTGGCCTGAAAGACGATTATGTTATTTTCTAGATAGGCAGTTGGGGGCCAGTAACAACACCCATCAAAGTCTAAGGGACTGTGCTGTAAACATGTGCCAACCACTTGACATAAGGTTGCGGCATTGTCTCTCCCTGGGGATCAGAAAAAAAAACAGTCATTCAGGAGACAGCAGTAACTGCAAACCATTGCCTTTGAAATGCAATTCACCGCAGATCACTTTTCAGAAGGGCAGTAAACTCTGGCACCAAAGCCAGTCCCCTGCCAGCATGCTGCAGAGAACTCTTGCCCTTCATGTGAATGTTGTGGTCTCCAAAATTCATGTTCCCTACTGATTAGAGCACTAGATCTGGCTCAGGAGAGGGTATGTTGAACCTCAATAGAGAGAGAGAGAGACCACTAGGTACAGAATCCTTCTCTGTAGCATGCTCAGGGCTGCTGTTAGAATCCATGGGGCCCCATACAGTTACGGGGCCCCATACAGCCAACCTGACAGCCTCGCCCTAAAAAAAAAGTTTACTATACTTCAGTCATGAATGGACACAGTGACTAATCAGTATCGATCACTCGTTGTGTTCATTCAGGAAAGAAAGGGGCTGGTTAATGTAACATGCGCCGGCCCCTTCCCTCACTCTCTATCCTGAACGATCCTACTGCGTGCTTGCACCTACCGGTGAAAAGGAGAGGAGAGAAGCTGGCAGCACTGTGGGGGTGGGGGCACAGACAGGGGTCTGGGCAGTCCAGGGAAATGTATGGTGCACAGGGAGGGTGATAGCTGTGGCGGAAGGGTGATTACTGGAACCAGTCCCCTGTATGGGTCTCTCTGCAGCAGCTGAAAGCCAGCAAGAGGGAGAGGAGAAGAAGGCAGCTTTCAGCTGCTGCAGAGAGAGCCATACAAGGGGTCAGTTCCAACCACTGTGCCGCTCACCTTCCCTGCCCACATCTGATTCCCGAAGCTGCCTGGGCCCCCCTGGTGGCCTGGGCCCCATACAGGAGGACTGATGGTACCTCCTTACCCACGGCACTGAGCATACTGGCAGGGGACAGACTTTCCAACTCAGGCTGTGACTGCTTTCCTAAGAATATAAACTGTAAGGACTCATGCGCATCCACATTCATCCATACAGTGTAAATAACAACAAATGCGCACAGATGTGCATACACCGTACACAAACTACCTGCATTTGGGATATTACATCTGTGCACATGTGTCACTTTGTGCAAGTAGCAGCACATAGCTGTGTACCACTACCTTCAACCATTTATGTCTGTGGGTGGCTGTATACAACACCAGGGGCTACCAGGCACTAATATACACCCATTTCTGTACACTGTATTGGCGGATACGTCTGTGTGCGTGAGCCCTTAGACTTCGCACACCTTTTATTTGGATGTACCTGGAAAACAGCTGATTTAAACTTAAAGTTCTGTTAACGTTAAACCTGGATTATAAATCCACAATAACTGATTGAATGCTTCTTCTGTCTGTTGCAGTCATGTTAATTATGCTGTAGAAAATTTCATAATCAGAACAGCGCTTTTTAAGTTAAAATGGCAAATGATCTAACCCCATTTAATAGAAAACTCTCCATAGAAGCAATAAGTTGCTGTGGATATAATACTGTGGAAGTGGTTGCCCTAGGGCACTGTTAAGGATCATTTCCCTCTTTTGATCCTGCATTACGCTGCCTTTTTAGCCAATTTCCACTGGATATTTACAAAGCGTTGTCTTCATTTTTCCAGCTTAATTTTTCTAATGATGTTATGGTTCGTTATAACACTTGGGATGGAGATATTAAGACTTTGTATAATTAACAAGTTCTAAGTATTCTTAACCTCTCATTTTGTTAAAAATAGGTCAACATTTCTTTCAGAGACAGATCAATCCGAATCTCTCTTTTAAAATTATAAATTCATTTGGTGATATATCACATGTACAGCAATAGATATGCAGCAGTTGGCTGAGGGTTAAACTAGATGTAAAACCAAACTGGATGACATTTAGTGGTGCTCATACTCTGTGTTATCATAAACAATGTTTAGGGTGTTTTTGTCATAATATATTGTTTACTACTTCTTCATCCTTATTTCTATCTCAGTGCTGCTGATATCCTTCAACCTCTTTCAGACATTTTGGGGGTTATTTACTAAAGCTGGAGAGTGTAAAATCAGGTTCACGTCTGCATAAAAACCAATCAGCTTCCAGGTTTTATTGCCAAAGTTTAATTGAAGAATCTGAAGCTAGATGCTGATTGGCTACCATGCACAGCTGCACGAGATTCTGAGTGAACCAGCTTTAGTAAATCTCCCCCTTCTTGCCTACATATTGTACATTCAGTGCAGTGTTGGCTGCACATCATTCCTCTGTATAAAGTGTGTCAGCACAGTGGCTTGTAGTGTATACAAGCGACATACTGTATGTAACAGGATGACAACACAGGAGCACAATTGCGAGATTGTTGTCACACAATCCCAGGAAGTGTTTGAGGAAGGACGTTCTTGGCAAGATCACTGGGTATTTTTTAAAGAGTGCTGCAGATTTAAATAGAAGAACACAAGCTATGGAATTATATTAACATGTTAAAGCTTTTATGACATTTAGGTCACACAGTTTATAACTGAACTTTCTGTAAACAATATATTTTAAAAGGAAAAAAGGAATCACTAAATTCAAACAAATAAAAAATGTAGTTACTTTCCTTAAAAAGGACCCAGTGACTTGACAGATATTCCATCATTGTTATCTGAAATTGGTTTTTGATGTGTCTTTTATATGTTTGCTGTTCAATATATGGATTAATTATAGATTTTAAATGTTCCCTCTGGTATCTGTTTGGAAGTCTGACCAACATCTCTGCTCAACCATTGCTGAGATAAAACCATTTGACTACAAAAAGTGTGTATTGACAGTAAGGGCCCCTTCACACTTGTACATTCTGTTATGAACTTTAATGTGCACTGCATTAAGGCAGCCCATACCTTAGAGATGATTAAACATAGAAATAATTTAACACAGCGCACCAAAATGCAAAGCAGTTCAGTGATGTTTGGGTCCCCTTCTAAAGTAGTTTTTTTATTGCACCTTACCACAACACATAGTGAAGCTAGCCTAAAGCTGGACATAGACAAACGAATGGTTTGCTTCATCCACGCAAGCAATGTGGATGGAGGAATTCCCCCACTGAAACATTGTATTCTGACAATGAAGCCTCTGATCGACAAAAGTTTTCCAGCAGAAAAAAATTGATGTAATGATTAACTTATGTCAAACAAAGGAGGGCCACACATAGATCAAAATTCAGTCGGTGCTTGCTGCACCAGCCAAAGTTTGATCTGTCTATGCCCCACTTAACAGTAAAGCATGACCACTATGCAGCACTTCAATGCAGGAAAAAACCTTGGCTTGGTTCTGGGCTAGAAAACCTGGTACAAGCTTTCAGCATAAAAAAACTATCTATCTATCTATCTATCTATCTATCTATCTATCTATCTATCTATCTATCTATGTTTCTTTCTTTCTTTCTTTCTTTCTTTCTTTCTTTCTTTCTTTCTTTCTTTCTTTCTTTCTTATAAATGCTAATGGAGAACGGCCTATAAAGTGCAGGTGCTCACAACCAAAGTCTTTTGATAGACTTGTAATTTCATCATTACACAACATTACGTCAATAAGTCTTAAAATGTTTGCAAACCTCAAACATGAGCTATGAACAAAGAATATCCTTCTATAGTGTGCCCTGTTCCTCTGCTATCTGCATGAGTCACTTCTGACAAGTTTTTTGACACCAAGAGAAAAAAGGTGACAGAGGAGGGACCTCCAGCAGATTGACAGCCGCAGCTCTGTTCCTGTGAGCTGCGTGGATGGGGGTCGTGTCTCTCCTCTCCAATCATCTCTCCTCACAGAGCTCTGCAGTGTGTAATTTCAGCTCTCCGTCTCCGTTTTTCTGACAGCTCAGACAAGCTTTATAAAATCTGGACTTTGAATGGATGTAGAGAAGAGTGGCTGCAGATAGAAAGGTACAACGTATGTAGGAGGATTTGTTTCATCTCTGTGTATCACCCGAGGCCAGTCACTTCACTGGGTATATGTAAGGGTTTACAACCACTTTAATGTTCTGGAACCACTGACCCTAATTTACAAAAGGATTGAATCATGATCAAATTCACTTTAACTTATTTACTTATCTAAATTAATAAGGTGAAGGAAAGTGAAAATTCTTGAAATGTCTTCTTCATTTGCCATACGCATGGTACAAAGATCCAACAGTTTCAGACTAGTCGACCCTTTTGAATTAAAATATACTGTATATAAAATTTGTTTTTATACTGTGCTTTGATTGAGTTGTGTGTGTGTATATATATACACTATATTGCCAAAAGTATTGGGACGCCTGCCTTTACACGCACATGAACTTTAATGGAATCCCAGTCTTAGTCCGTAGGGTTTAATATTGAGTTGGCCCACCCTTTGCAGCTATAACAGCTTCAACTCTTCTGGGAAGGCTGTCCACAAGGTTTAGGAGTGTGTCTATGGGAATGTTTGACCATTCTTCCAGAAGCGCATTTGTGAGGTCAGGCTTTGATGTCGGATGAGAAGGCCTGGTTCACAGTCTCCGCTCTAATTCATCCCAAAGGTGTTCTATAAGGTTGAGGTCAGGACTCTGTGCAGGCCAATCAAGTTCCTCGCTCATCCATTTCTTTATGGACCTTGCTTCGTGCACTGGTGCACAGTCCAGTTGGAACTGGAAGGGGCCATCCCCAAACTGTTCCCACAAAGTTGGGAGCATGAATTTGTCCAAAATGTCTTAGTAAGCTGACACCTTAGGAGTTCCCTTCACTGGAAATAAGGGGCCAAGCACAACCCCTGAAAAACAACCCCACATCATAATCCCCCCTCCACCAAATTTACACTTTGCACAATTCAGTCAGGCAAGTACCGTTCTCCTGGCAACCGCCAAACCCAGACACGTCCATCAGATTGCTAGACAGAGAAGTGTGATTCGTCACTCCAGAGAACATGTCTCCACTGCTGTAGACTTCAGTGGCGGTACACCACTGTATCCGATGCTTTGCATTGCACTTGATGATGTAAGGTTTGGATGCAGTTGCTCAGCCATGGAAACCCATTCCATGAAACTCTCTATGCACTGTTGTTGTGCTATTCTGAAGGCCACATGAAGTTTGGAGGTCTTTAGCTATTGACTCTGCAGACAGTTGGCGACTTCTGCGTACTGTGCGCTTCAGCATGCGCTGACCTCACTCTGTCATTTTACTTGGCCTACGACTTCATGGCTTAGTTACTCTTGTTCCCAGTTGCTTCCACTTTGTAATACCACTAATTGACCGTGGAATATTTAGTAGCCAGGAAATCTCATGGATGGACTTATTGCACAGGTGGCAACCTATCACAGTACCATGTTTGTAGAAGCAGTCTGCATGCCTAGGTGCTTGATTTTATACACCTGTGGCCATGGAGGTGATTGGAATATCTGAATTTCTCTCTCTATATATGTATATATATACACACTGTATATTATATGTACACACACACCTGCAATGTTTCTCACTGGCAACTATTTACATATATCCTGTAGACCTGCCACACCTTACTTTTAATGAAAGCAAGTAAATAGGTTTCTGTTAACCATATCATTTAGGATACTAACAAAAGGAAATGATAAGCACAGGCGCAGTCTTCCCCTTGCCATACAATGTCATTTAGCTCCCCATAACGTCAATGTTTAAGCTTGATTCCTCTGTTGCCTGCCACAGCTCTTCAGCCATAGCATCCCGAGAGATGGCAAATTTTCTTTCATGTCGACACACAAGAAAAATGTACTATTAAAATGCAATTGAGAAGTGATAAAAATTGTAAGTGCAGCAGCCGGCTCACAGCAGCTCTTCTGTATACTCAGGGACATTGGGGCCACATTAATTTTTTTCACTGATGTCCATCCCATGTGCAAATTAGCATTGCAAGTACCGTAATCTGTCTTGTATGAGAGCTGCCGATCCCGCGAGGGTTTACATGCTTCCGCGCTGTTGTATAATTTAAGGCTAAATTAACTAGGTTTAATTGTGGAATTTTTAGCTTCTAAATGAAATATATTCTAAAACTTTTACAGATTCCTCTTAAAATCTATCAATACGTAAATGCACAATATAGTGTAATGATCCTACACACAAACACACATACCTCTTGTATGTACATTATGTGTTTTGTTAATATAAAACTAGCAGCACAGAAAGTCTGTTACAATCCCGCCTACAGAAGAATTGGTCACCGGTAAACAAAAAAAAATGTAGGTCAGCCTAGGAGAACCCCTCCTACTACCAGCATGCCTCAGTTTTACTAGTGTCCTGGGAGGATGGATGTCTTTTTTGCTCTGCTGCTTAAAATCTTTTTTCTTTTTTTTTTTTTTTTTGCTAGCACCCCTTTTTTCTTCTTTTTTTTTCCTTTCAATCAAGACTTTTCTCTGTGTTGCTGCTGGAGCTTTGTCTCTTTGATTACAGCTCTGAGGTAAAGTCAACCTCAGTCTGGATTTTGTGCTTTGACCATGTTGAACTAGATGTAGAAGTGGAAAAACCCAGATACTCCTGCGCTTGGGGATGGACTCTATATCATTGGGACCACATAATGAAATTCTTGGGATATGCACGCCTTGCTGCCGTCAAAGAATCGGGGAGTCCAAAAGTACTGAATAGAGAAAAACAAACAAAGGGCGCACCAGCTTTGTGCATTACCTTAAAAGTATGTTTATTAAATATTAAAAAAATGTATTCTACCCACAATGGTCAATAAATATAAGGCACACCATGAAGGAACCACTCTGTCCAATTCGCACTGCATTTCTGTCTTATGATGAGAATTATGGACATCCAAAAGGCTGACGTGTTTCGAGGACTAGCCTCTTCCTCAGAATACATTTTTTCAAATATTTAACCGCTAGCCTACAGGGCACTTATACCCCCTTCCTGCCCAGGCCAAGTTCCAGCTTTCAGCGCTGTCGCAATTTGAATGAAAATTGCGCGGTCATGCAACACTGTACCCATATGACATTTTTATCAATTTTTTGTGACAGATAGAGCTTTATTTTGGTGGTATTTAATCACCTCTGGGTTTTTTCTTTTTTCTTAAACAAACCAAAAATCACTGAAAATTTTGAAAAAAAAGTTTTTCTTAGTTTTTGTTATAAAATTTTGTAAATAACGGATTTTTCTCCGTCACTGATATGCGTTAATGAGGCTGCAGTGATGGACACTGATAGGCTGCACTGATGGATACTGATAGGTGGCACTAATGAGGAGGCACTGGTAGGTGGCACTGATGGGCATTGACAGGCATCACTGATGGGCACTGAAAGGCAGCACTGATACATGGCACTGATATATGGCACTGATAGGTAGCACTGTTAGGCGGCACTGACAGGCGGCACTGATGCGCACTGATAGGCGGCACTGACTGGCACTGATAGGTGGCACTGATTGGCAGCACTGATAGGTGACACTGATTGGCATTGATAGGTGGCACTGACTGGCACTGATGGGTGACACTGAAAGGCAGCTCAGATGGGCACTAATATGTGGCATTGATGTGCACTGGTAGGCACTGATATTATTATTATTATTATTATTATACAGTATTTATAAAGCGCCAATAGTTCGCTCAGCGCTGTACATTACAAAGGGAGACAGAACATGTGACAGAACAATACCAATACAATGCAAAACATGAGGGGATCAAGGGCCCTGCTCTTTCGAGCTTACAATCTAGGAGGGAGGGGGTGGTGGCACAGGAGGAGATAGCTGCGGGGGATGGAGTGGTAGGAAGAGTGGAGGAGGGAGGCAAGTTAGCAGGGGGTGGGGTAGGCTTCCCTGAAGAGATGGGTTTTCAGGGTGCGCCTAAAGGAGAGGAGAGTAGGTGATAATCTGATGGGTTGGGGCAGGGAGTTCCAGAGGATGGGTGACACCCTGGAGAAGTCCTGGAGGCGGGCATGGGAGGAGGAGACCAGGGAACTAGAGAGAAGGAGGTCTTGTGAGGAGCGGAGTGTGCGTGCTGGGCGGTACTTGGATATTAGGTCAGTGATGTAGTTCGGGGCAGTATGGTGGACAGCTTTGTACGTCAGCGTTAGGATTTTGAATTTGATCCGTTGCGCAATCGGAAGCCAGTGGAGGGATTGGCAGAGGGGGGTGGCGGAGACAGAGCGGTTGGAAAGGTGAATGAGTCTGGCAGCCATGTTCAGGATGGACTGAAGAGGGGATAGCCAGCGGCGAGGCAGGCCAGTGAGGAGGGAGTTGCAGTAGTCGAGTCGTGATATGATGAGGGAGTGGATGAGCTGTTTAGTGGTTTCTGGGGTTAGGAACGTGCGGATTTTGGCGATGTTGCGGAGGTGGAGTCTGCACGAGTTTGTTAAAGATTGGACTTGGGGCTGGAAGGATAGGTTGGAGTCCAGAATGACACCCAGTACTCTGGCCTGCAGGGCGGGTTTGATGGTAGCGTTGTTGGATGTGACGGAGAAATCAATGGGGGGTGGTGTCCGGGCTGGGGGGAAGACAAGAAACTCGGTTTTGGAGAGGTTCAATTTAAGGAAGTCTGATATGTCGCTCAGTAGGTGTGTGATTCGGGCTGAGACCAAGGGGGTGAGGTGGGGGGTTGAGAGATAGATTTGTGTGTCGTCGGCATAGAGGTGGTAGTTGAAGCCGTGAGAGTGTATGAGTTGGCCAAGGGAGGAGGTATAGATGGAGAAGAGAAGGGGCCCGAGGACAGAGCCTTGAGGGACCCCAACAGAGAGGGAGAGTGAGGGGGAGGTGGTAGCATTATAGGTAACGCTGAAAGAGCGTTGTGACAGGTAGGATGAGATCCAGGAGAGAGCAGAATCTCTGAGGCCGAGGGAGTGTAGTTTTTTGAGGAGGAGGGGGTGGTCGACTGTGTCGAAGGCCGCAGAGAGGTCAAGGAGTAGGAGCACTGAATAGTGTCCATTAGCTTTGGCGGTTAGCAGGTCGTTGGAGAGTTTGAGTAAGGCAGTTTCGGTGGAGTGTAGGGGACGGAAGCCGGACTGTAGGGGATCGAGGAGGTTGTTGTCGTTGAGGTGAGAGCATAGGCGGGTGTAGACTAGGCGCTCGAGGAGTTTAGATGTAAATGGGAGCAGGGAGATGGGTCTATTACTATATGACGGGTGGGAGGTGGTTAATAAACATACTTTTAAGGTAATGCACAAGGCCAGTGCGTCCTTTGTATGTTTTTCTCTATTCATGTTGAACTAGATTTTGCACGGATACCCTGGAAGGTATCCCAGACTTTGTTCTAACAAAAGTTCTACAGTGAGCTTTCCAGGTCCTGAGCCACTAACATTGCTTCAGTGCTTGCCCTGTCTCTGAAGACTAACTTAATGAGTAGGCCTAGGAGCTACCTCAGTTATGTAGGTCACTATTTTCTAATGCTGTGGGACTGAGAACTGATGTCATCCGGTGCGTGGAGTGTTCCTCACATGCTCTCTGAGCTCTATTTCACATCATTCAGCAACGAGGAAGTGCCATTCCGCTGCTTGTGAAACTTACTAAGAGCCCTGTGCAACTTTGATCCATTCCTTCTGCCTACCAGGGTGGACTGACAACTCATGGGGCCCCCGGGCAATAGGGGATCATGGGACCCCTGTGTCCTTGGCCAAACTCAAAAAAACCTATGAAAAAGGTACCAGGGGCATCTCATGGGGCCCCTTACTGACCTCGGGCCCTCGGGCAGTGCCCGAGTTTCCAAATTTCCCCTGCTGCCTACTTACAGCGAGTTTGATCTACTCTGGCCAACTGCACTTCTATGCATTCATGTTGCTACATTACAGCATTATCTTTGGGCTTATTCACAAGTAATGGCCTCTAAGGCCTCATGCACACAGGGCTTTTGCAACCACTTTTAGGGGCGTGAGCCATTTTTCTACTGCTTGTAAACAGTCTTCACCCATAGACTTTTAGGAGTACTTTTAATGGCAGGAGCGTTTACAGGGAGGAAAAAAACCCAGGGCCAGTGCATCCAGGAGCAGCAGCATTTTGGCAGACAAAACACTTGATGCATGTAAATGCGCCTAAATGTGCCTAAGCGCGTGTTAATACTAGGTACATTTAGCGCTTGAGTGTTCATTAATTTCAGTGGCCAGAATAAATTATTATTTTGGCCACTTAAATTAATTAATGCCCAAGTACTTGACGCTTCTAAATGTGCCCAAACGCTTGTAAAGCATTAGAGACTTATACAAGCGTCAGGCATTTTTTCTGCAAAAATGCTGCTGCCAGGAGGAAGACTTCTAGGAGAGCTTTTTTTAATGTCCTGTGTGCATGGGGCCTTACAGAGGCAGCAGGCATTTTTGCAATATCGCCTGATATTAATATATACCAGTTGACTGGTACTACTGATGACAGTAGTTGACTGCATTACAAGTGGGTACTTCCTACCTGACGGTTAATATTTACATGAATAGCACAGACGCCTTTTATGCAAGTGAGATCCTGTACCATGTGCTGTGTATTGCATTAGGATAGGTGGATTTACATTTATTTCGAGATCTCAAGCATGAATCTCTACTATTTGGAGCATCGCCTTAAGAAAGTCTGGTTTATGGAAGAATTTGCTTGATTATATTGAGGCCTTTCAGGCAATAAAATTAGTGAATTGATCTCTTATGTAGATGCTGTTCTTGCCCATTATACAACATACCATACCTACCACACATGATGCATGGATCCTAGCCTGTAGCCATCCCCATGGTTTTGATGTACTGTTCTAGTATACTTTTGATATACTTTATATGTTACATATTTTGTTTCACCTCTCCTGTGTCCATTTATGAACTCTAGTTTACTTATCTAATGAGAGTGGTCATAGGAGTACAGTATGAATGAAAAATACGCCTAGCTCTGTTTTTCTTTCTATTTTTTGCCATTTGTGATAAACGGAGCCAGGGTACGCTTCTCCTTTTTTTTTAATTGGCTTGTTTGCATTTTAGCTCATCTGCTATTCAGCAAGGCTTCAGAATAAACTGCCTGACATACATCTAGCTACATTGTAGACGGATCTGTTTTGCAAATACGTTTTTGTAGAGCAATGCAAAAAAGTGAAATATCCATCACAAACTAATTTTAGTTAACTTAATTAAAAACTAAAAATGTGTCTTAATAATACACTTCACTGGAAACACCTGATTTAGGAAGGTATGAACACAAAATTTTGGCCATATAGTGTACTTAGTAAACTCATCTTAAGTGCATGTGTACATTAATTTTAAATGTATCCATTCATATGTATTGGGCAGTGGCGGACTGACCATTCGGGCATTGCCCAAAGGCCTGGGGTCATTAGGGGGCCCGGTGAAAGGCACAATTCACTAAGTAGTATATTACTACATCTGTGTATGCGGTAGAATACCGCATAGCATTTTTTGAAAAAAAATAAAAAATATTTGAATTCACCAAAAAACACTACTAAAATACTGCATGAGTTATTTTATCAAGTCATGCGGTATTTTAATAGTGCAAATGATGCGTTAATGTTTCAGCTGTCAGCGGGGTTCCCCACTGACAGCTGAATGTAAAAGAAAGAATTGCCGGCAATTAAGAAAATTATTTTAAAAATGGTGTGGGGTCCCCCCTCCATCTATGCCAAGCCCTTTGGGCCTGGTATGGATTTTGAGGGGAACCCCCATACCCACCAAACTTTTTTAAAAAATGGCGTGGGGGTCCCCCCCAGAATCCATACCAGACCCTTATCCAAGCATGCAGCTTGGCAGGTCAGGAAGGGGGGGGGGGCGAGCAAGCACCCCCCCTCCTGAACCATACCAGACCACATGCCCTCCACATGCACCTTGTCCCCATGTTCATAGGTACAAGGGCCTCTTCCCCATAACCCTTGCCAGTGGTTGTGGGGGTCTACGGGCGGGGGACTTTCTGGAATTTGGAAGCCCCCTTTAGCAAGGGGGCCCCCAGATCCCCCCCCATGTGAATGAGTATGGGGTACTTGGTGGCGCTACCCATTCACAAAAAAAAAGTGTAGTGTGGAAAACGACAGGAGACAGTCTTTGACAAGTCCTTTATTAAAAGAAGAAAAATAAAAGAATGTCCTGCGAAGTAGATCCAACGTCAATCACGATGCTCGCCCCCACCACTACCGAAAAAAAGAAAAAAAAAGGCTCAGCACCCGATGCTGGCTTGACAGTTCTGAAATATGTAAGGGGCGGGGCCACCCGGGATATCATGTGTGACCCCGCCCCTTGTAACTTCATCAAGCAGGGCATGCTGGGTCAATGATGTCACAAGGAGGTGGGGCCACACGTGTGATGTCACTGGGGCCCCCGCCCCTTACATATTTAAGAACTGTCAAGCCAGCAGAGTAGTCAGACGGCCAGGAGCCTGCGTTGGGAGCGAAGCCTTTTTTTATTTATTTCTTCGGGTAGCAGGCTTTGTGATTGACGTTGGATCTACTTCGGGGGACATTTTTTTATTTTTCTTCTTTTAATAAAGGACTTGTCAAAGACTGTCTCCTGTCTTTTTTAACACTACACTTTTTTTTTTGTGAATGGGTAGCGGTACCATTTACCCCATACTCATTCACATGGGGGGGCGGGATCTGGGGGCCCCCTTGCTAAAGGGGACTTCCAGATTCTGATAAGACCCCAGCCTGCAGACCCCCACAACCACAGGCCAGGGCTATGGGGACATCAACGTGGGGACAAGGTGCTTTGGGGGGCGCTCGCTCGTCCCCCCCCCTTTCCTGACCTGCTGGACTGCATGCTCGGATAAGGGTCTGGTATGAATGTTGGGGGGGGACCCCACACCATTTTTTTTACATTTTAGTGTGGGGGTTCCCCTTAGAACCCATAGCATACCCGAAGGGCTTGGTATGAATGGAGGGGGGACCCTACGACGTTGTTTTATTATTTTTTAAATTATTTTTAATGCCTTTTCTATGGAGCTGAGCTGCAATATGTAGGTGGGGTGTTGTGTGGGTGTGGCTTTGGCTTGAGTGTAGCGGAGACACGGGGGCCCCATTATCTCTTGTGATTCGGGGGCCCCATGAGTTGTCAGTCCGCCCCTGGTATTGGGTGTGTACAGATCCTATTCATTCATTTTTTCATTTTATATTTCTTTTCAGATTTGCCCCATTTGCCAGCTTTCAGAAAAATAAACCCTATGATCCATTGATTCACACATCCACTGAATACAAGAGGATCCCATATGGCAGTCAACATTTTCGTGATGAGGATCCAAACAGTTGGGTGACAAAGAAGGTAAAGAAAACTTTGTGTGTTTATTCCTGTACATTGTTGAATCTGGTAGATCAAGGGCCTTCCCAGACCTTTGCAATACAATGTAGTGCGTTTAAGTAGACAGTCAACATTATAACTTGTCCAATCCGCAATTTGGTTATATATGCTATATGTGGATAGCATCCAAATCCTCCAAAGCTTTTACATTTTATGAAATATAGATGTTGATATGTCTGGCATCATTTGTGCACGCCCATTCACACTCACATTCATTGAATCTTGGCTATGGTGAGATCTTCAGCGCGTCTTCCTTTGATGATGTCCTCATCTGTCTCTAGCATAGGCGCATGTGACTAGCAGTGTCATGAGGGTTGGGATATCAATGCTGTATATATACCATGGAGGAGTTTGCACTGTGACAACCTTCAATTTAAAGAAGGGCTTGGCTCTTTTGGTCTGTGCATGCATGGAACTTGTTGATGATGTCCATGAAAGATAGAAGAAGAGATAGAAAAAGTAAATGCTGATAGGCTTCAGAACAGAAGGGGGCCCATGTGTTTCAAGCAGATATTTGTCAAGGGCATATAGACCCTAATGTCTGTGTGACCCTGATGAAGACCTGCTGCATACATTTTGAACTCTTTTCTCTTATAACTACTATGAACATTACTATACCAGCCAAGTATTCTTTTATCCATGGTTTTATGATTGTAACAATAAGATTTAAAATTTTATTTTTATACCTTTTTGTGGGCTAATGTTTGTGCTCTAAAAAAACCCAGATACCCACCTTTACTATCTTCTGCATTCTTGGAGTGTGATGGTGGCACATGCACAGCACTAAGTCACACCTCATTTTCCATGAATTAGACTCTGAAAACAAGTGTGATTATATGGGACACGTAATACATAATAGTAAAGACCTTCAAATGGCAAAAAATACCTCTAGGCAGCTATATTTAGGGGCACCAACGCCCATAATTGGCATTAGTAACGTGCAGCCTGTTTGTTTACACAGGGTGCTATCCTATGAGGAGACAACTACAGAGATTACTGAATATGGTGAAGTTTCACTTTGCAAAGAATACCCAGTCACATGCAAGTAAAATAAAAAAAAGCATTTTTGTTTGCACATTATTGGATGATGAAAGTCAGCAGAGCTTCACCTCATTCATTAAGAACTGGGGCAAATTTCCTTGCAAAATACAACCTCCCTTGCAAAGTGAACAGCCGATTTGCCTTTAGTAAATAAACCACCTATGTCTAGTAGGATCCTTAGCTCTCTCACCTACTTACTGTACCCATACTCTCCCATTTGTAAGAGCCATCTCACCACCCTGAAAACTAATTTACCAGTAGAGTAGTTTAAGCCGCCATCTCTGCCAAAATGTAGTCCGCTGATGCAATGTGCACACTGCCTGACTGTCCTACTGTTGAATAGCAAATCAAAAGCTGGTAGCTTGCAGCAAACTGATGTCTCACTAACATATCAGTACTGCTCCCTGCATATAAACCAGGAGCATTGTTCTGTACATTTGTGGTCTATCATGCAATTCAGGTTTCTGCCAAAACTCTTCCATGCTTGGATGTGCTTTACACACAGTGCAGTGGTAAGTATGCTGCTAGGATAATTGTCACTACATTCAAACCACAGTTGAAAAACTGGAGGTCTTGTTGAAATGTGAAATAGTTACTTGTAAGAAAATACTCCTCTAAGCTGCTGCCAGTGCTGTTCACCTAACCAAAAGCCTAAGCATTTGATCATGTGATCTCTGCTAATCTGAACTCTGATGTGAGAGGTGCTGGTGTGAGATTGGGGCAACAGTATTTTGGGAGGGGGAGAACACTGTGATTATTGCTAGCGACGTGCTGGTTGGAACCAATGGATGGATCGACTTGGGTACTGTCAACCTGGCCATACATGGATCGAATCTCAGCCGGTCCCTGCTGAACTGGCCAAGATTTGAACCATCTATGGTCGGCTTTACTTGACCTAAGTCAAAGTTTTCCCCTTGCTTACCCCATCCAATATATGAGCTTTAATGCAGACCTCAGATTAGCTGACCACACTATGCGGAGGTTCTTTTCAGTATTTTTGTGAACTGGCAGATATGCTGTATTGTGCATATGTGACTTTTTCCATAGAGTATGATGGATAACCCTTCTCCATGCAAGACCACAGCTTGTTGAAATATTTCTAATATAAGATTTTCTTCAGTTCTAAGTACTGGTTGGTACCATTAAATATTGCTTTGTATAGTCTGGTTTGAAGAATAGTAGAACTCCTGCCAATACTCTTCTACTTACTAGGCCTTGCAGTAATCACCTTCAAAAATCACCCTACCCTGAATAGCAAATCAAAAGCTGGTAGCTTGCAGTGCACTGATGTCTCATTAACATATCAGTACTGCTCCCTGCATATAAACCAGGAGTATTGTACACATAGTATGCGTAAAATGTACCTGTACAGAAAAAAAATTTAAGGGTTTATATTTACCTCACCCCTGTCTTCCACCCGTGGCACCTAGTCAAGCATGACGTCACACTTCTTCTGACTAGATCCTGAGGAATACAGAGCAGTGGAAATCTCACAAGAAGAGTGTCTGCTCTCAATATCCCAGGAATCTTCCTGGAAGGATGTGATGTCAGGGTAAGGTAAGCATAGATCTGTACACCAACTAGCAGTAGGTGACTTGTAAATGGGAGGGTACCAGGACAATTTTAGCAGGCCTTGAATCTTACTGCAAGTTCCACTTTGAATATTATAAATCGACACTCCCTGTAACTTAAAATCATTGTAACCTTTGTCTTGTCTTCTCCTCATTCCTGCCAATTGGGTCATGAATTATCATGAGCACACCGGTGAGTTCATGCACGGTTCACTCCTGTACGCATGTTCACAGTGTTAAATGTCTAGACTGACAGTACTGTGTAAAGCAATGCAGAAGCCTAGCTGGCTTACACAGCTGCCTTTTTTAAGCAAGTTAATATACAAAACAAAGTAGACTCTTGTAATAGCTGTGTTTATAGATTAATACCTGAATGACTGATTTCTAATTTTTTACAGTTTTGCCAATATCAGTTCATTTCAGTACCAAAAATCTGGTGATATGCATAGAGAAAGGTCCCAAACAATGCATACCTAGCAAAGCCATTAGAAAACAGGTGAAAGCAGCCTTGGTCAACTCTATCCATAGCCACAACCCCAACATGGTTCAACCCAGCCCACATGATTAAGCCACTGGGCAGGGTGAAACACATTGGAGCATGGCTATGGATGAAGTTGGCTGAGTCTGCTTTCACCTGTTTACTACAGGCTTTCTCCGAGTGCAACTATTGATTTTATTTTGTCCATTAACTTCCTTATGCATGCTGCACTATGGGGTGTTTTCTCCTCTCTCTCTCTCCTTTCTTGTTTTGCTAGAGAAACCTGTTTGGACCTTTCTCTATGCATATCCACAGTTTGTGAGGAGTGTAGATGGACTCCTGCTGAGCCAGCACCCATTGCAGGAATCACCTGATGGACTTACCGTAGTTTGAGCAGAGACCTTAAATTTCATGAAGTTAAACCAAGAATCTGGTATTAGTTCAGAGAGCAGGTGGTTTAAGTGTCTGTTCGAGTTCAAGATGTCAGATACTTACAAAAATAACAAGGTTAGTATTAGGTCAGCATTTGAAGGAGTTAATGTAATGTTAGAGGTTAAGGTTAGTGTTCTAGTGACTAGGTCAGGGTTAGGTACATGTATTAGTTCTTGTGTTAGTCCTTTCTTGACTATTGATTGCAGAGATCGCAGACTGCCCATAGATGTATAATAGCTTCCGATCCAATCGTTAGCAGCCAGTAAACATCTTCTATCATATGCATTTAATGTAAATATGGTTGGCTGAAGTTTTGAAAGTTGTAGTTTAGCCTTTCAGCTTTCATGAAATGAGTTTGAAGGACCCAGTTCCATTTAATTATATGCATGAGTTTGTAGGCTGTATACAGGGCTTATTTTATGATACACAACGCATACAAATATCCAGAGCTCCAAAGATTTCATTTCGAGAGCCTAAGCATATTGCACAGAACATAAAGTTGACCTTTACCATCTGGAATAGAGTGGGATGTGGAACACATCATAGATTTAATGTAGCACAACGCTGTATGCGGGAAAACTTGGGTGGGCCCGTGACTGCCTGCCCATTGCGCCCGGTGATTGAATCTGCTGTCACCAGCATCCCCATAATAATGAACGTTCAGCTTAATGACCGTGATTATGATTATCATAATTGATGTGCAAGAGCAGTGTGTGGGGATCATTACAACTCAACTGTTTAGCTGAAAATCAGACTTTCTTATGGGTCATTTTACTTTTACGCAATGATTGGAATAAAATAGGCCTCCTCCCCAGGTGATTCTTCCGTTTTCACATTAAAAATGAATTAAACCTTGCTGGACTTTTGTCATTCATTTTAAATTGTTAAAGCGTGATTCTGCCTTTGGGTAAGTTTCCTAGAACACGTACAGCATAATCAAAATATCATTTTCACCTATATAATTGCTCACCTTATTCCATTACTTTTGTTTGTAGCTCTGATCATGTGCCCCACATTGACCTATTCTGTCTGTAAAAAATGCACATTGTCTAGGGGGATGAATCTTTGTGGGAAATTCAGGAAATTAGGACAGGTATTTCTCAATAGGTTAAAAAATAGCTTCTAACATACCTGTGGATAAAAGCATGTAATAACATAGTACTGTTTATTAATTGTACATGTATATATAATTAAAGCTGAACTCTTTTTTCTACAAAATGGCTAACTGTGATTTCACTGCACACTGTGCATTTCTTACAATGTGCAGTAGAAGTTAAAGCAAGTCAAACAGTTCCTGCCTCATTTCTTGGTTGGAGGACATACAGCATATTGTCAAATAGTCTGGTTGAAAATAAAAAGTAGAAATAAAAAAGTCCATCTAGTTCAACCAATGAAAATTATAAAAAATGTATACAATCCTATATACACAATCCTATACCCACAGTTGATCCAGAGGAAGGCAGAAAAACCCCAGCAATGCATGACCCACTTTGCTCCAGCAAGGCAAAAAATTCCTTCCTGATCCCCCAAGAGGCAAATGGATATTCCCTGGATCAACCCAGAAAGCATCATCTAGCGTTTTCTTATCCAGCCTTACTGTCCCAGGGCTGCCCCTTTCATTCATTGTATTTTAGTTCTTTCAATCATACCAGACCATAGATGTGGTAGCTGCATTAGTTTTCTATTTTTAGGCTTTTTCTTTCCTCTATTTCCTGCACTTTGTTCTTAGTGGGACTGTGCTCATTAACTGTACTTTATCTGTGGCAATTTAAACCTGAGTGTTCATTTTTTCTTTTCTTTTTAATAGATTTTTACAGGGTTCTACAATATAGAATATACCCATTTCCAGGTCAAGTGTGCTAATGCTCATTTTCAAAGTAATATAGTACAGTGTGTAGCTGGGTGTTGCCCCCAGCTGTGTGTGTATTCCTCCCGCTTGTACCCCCCCCCCCCACCACTATGAACAGTGACCAAGTGACTGAGTGTGCGTTCCTGTGCTGGTTCTCCTCTCATCACCACTGTGGATGTGGGTTGTTCCCCCCTTCCCCCTGCTGCTTTGAGCAGTTACAAACCAGTTGGGGGAGTGGGCTGTGTTCCTCTCTCCCCTAGCTTCCCAGCTGCTGCTGCACTGTGACATAGCGGGCTGCGTGATCTCTGGCTCACTCCTGCTTCCCCCTTTCCTCCTGGCAAGCAGCAGCAGAGAGCCAATAGGAACACCAGGGAGGCGGTGATGCAACGCTAAGGTTCCTGGGAAATATAGTCCTTAAACGGGTGCTGCACCATACAAGTCTATGGAGGCTGATGGAGCTGTGGACTTCACAACCCGGTATTCCCTGCACACCAGAATAGGAGAGATATGACTTTTCCCGGGCAATTCTAGAGAGATTGAAGTCTTGCCAGGGGGAAGCAGAGCTTGCAGACCTGCCAGTGCCCACCAGACAAGCTGAGAGACTGAGCCACAGAAAGTCACTATGTCCTGGGACCAGAGCTGGGGAGACCCATTGCCAAATGTGCCTACATCAGTGAGGACCTAATTGTGATTGGGAGGACCTGCTCGTAAGGACTGAGACTTCTGGGATGACTGAAACCCAAGAGTCATGGCCCACTAGGTGGTAACTCATATGCGACTCTCATCTCTCAGTTATAGGAGGTACCTGTCAAAGGTAGGTGGGAATCGGGAGGAGGTGCTTGGGTCAAGTGGTCATTCTATTCAGTAGACTTGCCACCATATTTTAGTATATCATGGACTTCTTATTCAGGTTCTTAACTTGTGGAAATTCAAGTTAAGGATTTTGCAAGATTTTGCTATATTTCCTTCATTAACCACTTGCCTACCAGGCACTTATACCCCCTTCCTTACCAGGCCAATTTTCAGCTTTCAGCGCTGCCGCACTTTGATTGACAATTGCGCGGTCATGCAACATTGTACCCATATGAAATTTTGATCATTTTTTTCTCACAAATAGAGCTTTCTTTTGGTGGTATTTAATCGCCACTGGGCACTTTACTTTTTGCGCTATAAATTAAAAAAAGTGCAAAAAATTTGAAAAAAAAAAAAAGTTTATTTGTTTCTTTTATAAAATTTTTCAAACAGGTATTTTTTCTCCTTCACTGATTTGCGTTGATGAGGCGGCACTGATGGGCACTGATAGGCAGCACTAAAGGGCACTGATAGGCAGTACTAATGAGGTGGCACGGATAGGCGGCACTGATAGACAGCACTAATTAGGGGTCACGGATAGGCGGCACTGATATGCAGCACTGATAGGCGGCACTGATAGGTGACACTGATGATGGGTACTGATAGACGGCACTGACTGGCATCACTTCTGGGCACTGACTGGTGGCACTGACTGGCACAACCCCTGGGCACTGACTGGTGGCACTGACTGGCAGCACTGCTGGGCTGCACTGGTGGGTGGCACTGGTGGGCAGCACTGGTGGGTGGGCACAGGTGGGTGGCACTGGTGGGCACAGGTGGGTGGCACTGGTGGGCACAGGTGGGTGGGCACAGGTGGGTGGCACTGCTGGGCACATGTAGGTGGCACTTCTGGGCACAGGTAGGTGGCACTGCAGAGTGGCACAGGTGGGTGCACTGCTGGGCACAGGTGGGGGCACTGCTGGGCACAGGTGGGGGCACTGCTGGGAACGGGTGGGCGGGGCTAGTGGGCGCACTGCTGGGCGGAACTCGCGGGTGTCACTGCTGGGCACCGATCATCAGGGCACTGATCATCAGTGCCCTGATGATCGGTGCCGATCCCCGCTCTGACAACTGCCGGTTCTCTGCAGTACTTTCCTCACGATCTGACAGCGTGAGGAAAGTGCAGCCGAGAACCGGCACTTGCATTTCCCTGTGATCAGCGTGTCATTGGACACCGCTGATCACGTGGTAAAAGGCCGGTGGGATCGGCCTTTCACCACATCACGTGATCAGCTGTGTCCGTAGGACACAGCAATCACGGAGATCGCCGGGTGCGCGCCCCCTGGGGCGCGCAGGAGAGCGCGTTCTGGGAGGACGTCATATGACGTCCACTCAGAACTGGCCGGCCGCGGTGAAGCCGTCATTCGGCTATGCGCGGTCGGCAAGAGGTTAAGATTAAAAGGATAAAATGCGGCGCTCCCTTCACATCTAAACTAAATCATAATATACACACAGAAAAATAAAAGCGCTCAATTTTAAGAGAGCTCATTTTCCAAGGCTGAGAGCTGCTCTTCAAGACTGGGAGAGAATATTGGCATTGATGAACACAACACAGAAATGGGAGTTCTTCAAAAAGACTGTATGTGAACACACTGCAAAATATATTCCCATGGGCAATAAGTTTAAAAGGCTAAAAATCAAACCTATGTGGCTTACAGCCAAAGTTAGAAAAGTTATAGATAATAAGATATGAGCTTTTATTAAATATAAAAATGAAGGAATGTTATCATAATTTAAACATTACAGAGAATATAACAGAATATGCAAAAAGGAAATAAAGGCCGCTAAAATTGAAAATGAACGACAGATTGCAAAAGATAGTAGGACAACCCCCCAAACATTCTTCAAATATATTAATAGTAAAAAGATCAGGTTCAAGCATGTAGGCCCTTTACAAAATAATACATAGTGAGTGACTGGGGACAAAGACGGCAAATGTATTAAATACCTTCTTCAGCTTTGTGTATACAAAGGAGCATAGGGGAGCTCTTGTCCATAATGGACATGGTATTGACAGAGCTCCAAGTGATCCTCATTGGCTCACAATTGATATGATCCAGAAATTTTTAGACAGAATAAAGGTGAATAAAGCACCTGGATTGGATGGCATATCCCCATGGGTCCTTAAAAAATTGAGCTCTGTCATTTCAAAGCCATTGTTTCTCATTTTTAGGGACTCTTTAATGACTGGCATAGCACCACTGTGGTGCCTATATTTAAAAGGGGCCAAAATCTTTACCAAGTAATTATAGACCGGTTAGTTTAACTTCTATAGTTGGAAAGATACAGGAGAGTTTAATAAAAAGACCACATAGATGAGTTCTTGCTGGAAAAAATATTTTAAGCAACAGACAGCATGGATTCATGAAAGAGAGAAGTTGTCAAACAAATCTGATTTCTTTTTATGAGGGGGGGGCAAAACCTTGGACAGAGAGGTGGCAGTGGACATGGTATACTTGGACAGAGGGGTGGTGGTGGACGTGGTATACTTGGATTTTGCAAAAGCGTTTGACACAGTTCCCCACACACGGCTAACGTGTATGGTAAAGTCTACAGGCTTGGAAAAATCCATATGTAAATGGTTAGAAATTGGCTAAAAGATCGTATTCAGAGAGTAGTGGTTAATGATTCATACTCTGAATGGTCTAGGGGTGTCAGTGGTGTACCCCAAGGTTTAGTGTTTGGACCCTTACTTTTTAATATATTTATCCCAGATAAAGGGTCTGGGATTAAAAATCCCATTTCAGTCTTTGCAGATGACATCAAGCTGTGCAGTGGAATAACGTCCTTACAGGATGTCTCCAATTTACAAGCCGACCTCAATGCACTGTTTAATTGGGCAACTATATGGCAAATGAGGTTTAATGTTGATAAATGTAAGGTTATGCACTTGGGGGCTAAGATGCATGCATCATACATACTAGGGGGGGTACAACTGGGGAATCAATGGTGGAGAAGGATCTGGGAGTCCTGGTAGATCATAAGCTTAATAATGGCATGCAATGCCAAGCTGCGGTTTCTAAAGCGAGCAAAATCCTCTCTTGTATTAAAAGAGGAAAAGACTCCAGAGAGAGAGAGATATCATTTTACTCCTTGTGACATGGGGGATACTTAGCTCTAGTGGTAGATGCTTTCCAAGTGAGTCCACGCTAGTCAGAAACTCTTATTCAGGGCTTGGTAGCCCACTTTTATTAAAAGGCAAGAAACAAAAAACACAAAAGTCCAAAATAAGCTTTTCCACACTGGGGTTCTGCTCCAGTGGTAAATACCAATGAAAAATTCTAAGCCTCCTGGCTACTCTTTATTAGCACTGCTGGTCAGCAGTACCTCTGCTGGTATGGGTCTCCCAGACTATGGGCTATTCCTGGCGCACCGCCTCGGACGTCTTTAACGCACACAGCCTTGAGCCCTTTTGATGCACACAGCATCCGTCTCACACAGAGACTCACAATGGCAACTGCTGCTCCAACTGCACTCCACTTCCCCATGCAACTCTCAGCAAACCATAATTATAAGGGCTGTGAGTACCTGGGTCCACACCCTGCTGGTTAACTACAAACTCTGGACACCGGATTGGAGATTTCTTCCCTCCCAACGCACTTTGAAATCTCCAAACTATGGAGCCCTATCCAGAAATATCAAAATCCATAGATATCTGCAACAGCAGTTTCCTCCACTCAAAATCTATGCTCTGCAGTTCTACAGTCCGCACATGTGCAGACTCTGTGTCCATTAACTGACCACTTCTACCTATTTTTATCCAGTGACAGGGCCCTGCACTGTTACATATCCCCCTCCTTGTTTTGAACCAGTAGGGGGCAGAACACATGAACCCATCACTTTGGTTGGGACACCTCTGTGCCAGCTGTTAGCCACGTAGGCCCAATCCTTTTTCTGGGTATGTTTCCAGGCCGCACTACCCTGAATCTCAACGGGGTTCCACTATTTCTTACATTAAACCCTCTCCCTCTTCCCTTGGGGTTCCTGGGCCTATTCTCTATTTCTGAGGGTGCAAAATCATTTTTGTTGGGTCTCCCCAACTCCCTGTCCTGAAGCTATAGGGAACCCACTATGTTTAATGCACAGCCATTTTCCCTCTCATTTGAACCACTTTCGACATTTCTCCAGATTCATCAACCCTTTCGTGGTTACCCACAGCAACCAAAACCTTATTCCCATGCACACTCCGTAATGAATTACACTTTTCATGGTCACTTTCAAAAAGCAAACAATCTTTTAACGTACCATTTGCAACAAATCACCTTTTCCACCATTAATACCTTCAGTGTCTTTATCAGTGTCTGTTAGGACCAGACCCAAGGAGGGACCACACACAGGCGAGCAACTAGCCCTAACGAGACCTTTGCACAACTCCAATTCTCCTGTTGTCCAGGTTTCTGGGGGTAATGGTCCTACCAACTGACACTGATCAAAGCAAACCACATTGCTTAACATCAGAATTTCTACTGGTTTACTCATGTCAGACACAAAACACCATTGTTAGCTGTTACAAGATCACATATTTCACCATCAGAATTTCTGATATGATCAGTACCATCATTCAGGGGGTCTCCAGGTACATCAATCCGTACCTCATGGTGGGTGGTGAACAGAACCTCTGCTACTGCCACAGCTATTCCAGGCCCTTCCTTCTCTTGAGGTCTAGCAGCTGAGGCAGTATTTACTAATCACTGCCCAGCTGCACCTTGGACCGTACTAGCAGAATTATTCTGTGTCACCACATCAATTTGAGAGACCTCTGGCATCTCCACCAGTTCTCCTGAGTGCTTTCCACATAACCCAGTTACTGGAAGCACCCTCACAGGGAACCGTGAGATCACTTGCCACAATATTAATAAGCATTCAACCATTCCCATTCTTGATCAGTGTGACTGCAGACTGCACTACCTGGCTCCACCTATTGGTACTCCACAGTACCACCTTGTCTGACTGCAGTGGAGAAACCCAAGTGTGCAGTGGATGGTTTCTTATGACTTCGAACATTTCCAACAATACATTTGTTACTTCAAGACATCCTAAGTCTATACTCAAGATCTTTGTAGGGATGTTTCCCTTATAAGAGACATGGAGGGGCTCATTCAATGCAGCTTGAGACACTTAAGGAGGCCTCTATCTCACTGGAGGTAACCATCATCACAGCCTGCTCACCAGAGCTGTGTCAGATCTATGTCTCACACTTATCCCCTCGGCCTCAGCATCAGGGAGCCACTCCGAGTCATAACCAGTTATACTAATATTTTTACACTTGACACTCTTCTGTTGGGCTGTGGATTACACCTCTGCCATGCATGCGCCCTTAATTGGTCTTCCTGACTGGAGGGGAACAACCTTTGCAGGGGCTAATGCGCCCTCCACATCTGGCTGCCCTGCGATCCCTCCTCCTGGCATAGCAGTTGTGTCCACACCCTTGTTGCATACCATAGCCTTGTCCAGCATAGCTATCAATTGTTTAGCCCAACTGTCCCAATCCATTGTTCTTCCACCATGGGTGCTCCACAGCACCGCATCACCTGCTCTATGAGGCACCTGGGACAAACAGTACCTTTGTCAGTTCTATGTACTTCACATTGTGACAACATGTTTTTACTCATATCACACTGAGACAAGGAATCAATTGAGGCAGGCTGAAATACACCATTTTGGCCTGCTTGCTCTGGTGGCACTACTGATACAGAAAGTTTTATACATTCTGCTTTGATCTGCTGACTTAACTCCTTACCATCCGGGTTACACATAGGGTGAATGGACTGTTCCCACACATTCTTACAGCATGGGCAGACTCCTTCTGTCCCAGCAGGGCAGTATCAGTACTGTCCTGGTCAATTTCTGGTTCCAATACATGGAGAGCCTGGAGACTTCCATGTACAACCCTGTGGCTCTGTCTCTGGTTGCTAAGGGAGATATCTCCCTACCATCATTGTTAATGAACACATCAACATCAGTACATATTTTATCATTAGACAGATCTTGTGGGTGGTTTCTGCCTTTTACACAACACTTGGGCAGCTCCATAGCTGACCTTGGAAAGCCTCTGTTCTGTCACTGCGGGTTCCTGGGGGGTTTCCCTGGGCAACTCTGCAGCACCTGTCACTAGGGAATCTGGTACATATACTGTTTTGGTCACCGCCAGATTAACATTCCCAGCACTCTGCTGGATTACACCAGGCACATTCAGAGTCCCCAAGTCTTTTTGAGTCCTTAATCTCGCTGCAGATTGTTCCTCAATCGGTGTCTCCCCCAGACTCGGGGTAGCACACTGCAGCAAGTCCATGTCCACACACTCAGCAAATTTCCCTGCCGGACACACTCCTGCTTCACCGGGATCAGTCCCATAAACTCCTGTAGCAGGTGACTTTGGCTTCATTTGAGTGTGTGGTCTCTCAGCTGCATCCTCACAGGCTACTGCTCCTATGTGGGTACAGGGCAACATTGCAGCCTTTCCAGACTTTCCGGCAGAGTTCCAGAACCTTGGGCAAGTAAAGATCCTATACCCCACTTGACCACACTCCAAGCATGGTACTGGACCCCGAACTTTAACTTCTTGGCAATGCCTCAATGACTGGTACTCTCGTTGCCGTGGGATACCGCTCTCGACACCACTGGTCATGACCTCTCCTTGCATATAGCATGGGCTTCTCTCTGCTGGACCATCTCTCAAGGTGTGACAGATTCACATTTTCCACAACAGCTACTGGTTTAACTGCAGCAGCATTGCCAGGGGTGACAACACCCCTCTCCCAGGTATGGACATCCTGCAGCTCTCTCCTTGCACTGCAGGTTGGCTTGCTTTCCTCTAGATTGGCTCAATGCTTTTGACCGCCACATCCTTGCAGTCACACACACAGCAACTTGTTACACAGCAGAAAATGGGTTTTTTTGCAGGCACCCCACCTGCGTGCAATGCTTATTGTCTGGCTGCACTTCCACAGACAGGCCGTTCCTAATGTTAAAACTCACTGTGGAGCAAGGACCCGGATTCCACCGCCTTCTGCCCGCATCCAGCAACCACTTTTGACATGGGGGATAATTAGCTCTAGTGGTAGATGCTTCCCAAGTGAGTCCACGCTAGTCAGAAACTTTTTTTCAGGGTTTGGTAGCCCACTTTTATTAAAAGGCAAGAAACAAAAACACAAAAGTCCAAAATAAGCTTTCCCACGCAGTGGTTCTTCTCCAGTGCTAAATACCAATGAAAAATTCTAAGCCTCCTGGCTACTCCTTATTAGCACTGCTGGTCAGCAGTACCTCTTCAGGTATGGGTCTCCCAGACACCGAGCTATTCCTGGCGCATCGCCTCCGACTTCTTTAACGCACACAGCCTTGAGCCCTTTTGATGCACACAGCATCCGTCTCACACAGAGACTCACAATGGCAGCCACTGCTCAAACTGCACTCCACTCCCTCCTGCAACTCTCAGCAGACCATAATTATAAGGGCTGTGAGCACCTGGGCCCACACCCTGCTGGTTAACTACAAACTCTGGACACTGGATTAGAGATGTCTTCCCTCCTAAGGCACTTTGAAATCTCCAAACTACGAAGCCCCATCCAGAAATATCAAAATCCGTAGACACCTGCAACAGCAGTTTCCTCCACTCAAAATCTATGCTCCGCAGTTCCATTATCTGACCACTTGTACCTATTTTTATCCTGTGACAGGGCCCAGCACTGTTACACCCTGTACAAATCATTAGTAAAACCTCATCTGGAATATGCAGTTCAATTTTGGGCACCTATTCACAAAAAGAACATTGGGGAACTGGAGAAAGCACAGAGAAGGGCAACCAAACTGATACGAAGCATGGAGGAGCTCAGCTATGAGGAAAGATTAGAGGAACTGAATGTATTCTCTCTTGAGAAGAGGAGATAAAGGGGGATATGATCAACATGTATAAATACATCAGTGGTTCATATAGTGAGCTCGGTGTAGAGTTATTCACCTTGAGGTCTTCAGAGGACAAGGGGGCACTTTTTACATCTGGAGGAAATAAAATGTAATCTCCAAACACGGAAAGGTTTCTTCACAGTTAGAGCTGTGAAAATGTGGAATAGACTCCCTCAAGAGTTGGTTCTGGATTGCTTTAAAAATGATTGGATTGGATGGATTCTTTTTTGGAGACACACAATATAACTGGATACTAACATTTATAGGTAAAGTTGATCCAGAGAATATCCGAGTGCCTCTCAGGGGATCAGGAAGGAATATTTTCCCTTGCAGGATCAAATTGGATCATGCTTTGCTGGGGGGGTTTTTGCCTTCCTCTGGATCAACTGTGGGTGTAGGATTATTTTTCTTATGGTTGAACTGGATTGACCTTTGTCTTTTTTTTCAGCGAGACTAACTATGTAACTATAATAAATGCATGTAACATAAACACATGGAAATCCCTAATGAACTCATGAGGGGTGTGACGTAACGTTTTGGAGGAACCAGGTGTCAGAGTACTGAATCGTTATTGTACACACAGTTTTGTTTAAAGGAGATTTGACCTCATATTTTATGTAAGTGCAATACTTTTAATAAATTGCTTGATTCTAAGTACTACACTATGAGAGGCTGTTTTGTGGTTTTCTGAGCATTTGCACAATGGAGGAGAAAGGAAGAGTGAGCGTCTATAAGTCCGAGGAGGAAAAGATTGTCCACTTTCCCAAGAAGGAGAAACCATTTACCTCATATTTATCCCTTAAGGGAAAAGTGCATCTACACCTAATAACATATGTTCTTGGGTCTAATTACGGAGGCGATCGCAGTATCATTCAGGTGATGGGAGTCACGTTTGCATGAAGGTGGCTAATTTAGATTCAATTAATCTCTTATGGGAAGAAGATGCACGTGCTGCACCAAGGAGGATTTGTTTGGACTGTCACAGATTGATTGAATTTAAATACTTGCTTTACTGTCACTTATTGATTACTATTTATTGTATTATATAACACTTGGGGTTGTATTTTCATTCAATATATTACATAATTACATAGTTAGTCTGGCTGAAAAAAGATAAAAGTCCACCCAGTTCAACCATTAAAAAAAAAAAGTTATAATCCTACACGCACAGTTGATCCAGAGGAAGGCACAAAAACACATATTACCACATGCGTTTATGTTACATGCATTTATTATGATTTAGTTTAGATGTGAAGGGAGCAACACATTTTATCTCTTTAATTTTACTTTGTATGAAGTGTGGGAGCTGCACTTGATCACAAGTTTTTCACCAGTTTTCTAGCACATTTACATCTTAGATATATTGGGTAGCGCAGAAGTCGCATTGCACTATAGATTTGCTTCATTGCTGTAAAAATAAATGTTAAATTAAACTGATGGGAGCAGATGTTATGCAGTTCCTTGCTGAAGGACTGGGTTGAGACCTAGGATAATGCTCAACCAGCCAATGCCACCATATACACAATAAAGTTCCAGGTTCTGGGCATCTTCAAAAGCATGCTGAGCAATATCATGGGGAGAATTTGGCAATTCCAGCCTGTACTAAGTACCACCTGAAGATGATTTTGAAGTTGGTTTCAAGTGCAAGAACATTTGAGAGCAAGACTTGCTAGTGGACAATACCATATTGATTCCAATGTTTTGTTACCCAAAGGGGGACATAATTGACTCCCCATTTTGCCACATATGCTAGAGATTCAGAAGTACTGTATATAATAGAATAAGAAGATTAGGTCTGGGCTGTGCAGGTCCCAGCATTTGAATAGTGTATCTATAACATAGGACAGGCATGTTTTGGCAGTGCATAAGATGAGATTGCTGATCTGGAGGTTTTGGAAGAGTTCAAAGGCAGAGAACTTCCATTTCTCTTAGAAAATTTTAAAGATTTTTATGCTGTCTGGGTAATAAAATGTATTTAGGCGTGTGTTGGATTGGATCCATTGCCTAAAAGATTCATGGAATTCAATGCCCAGAGCAAAACAGGAGATGTCTAAATATGACAGGTTTGGGAGGGCCAAATGTTCACACTTATGTTATAACTGTGCCACATTAGGTCATTTGAGTGGTAAGAACCCTGTGTTGCAGTTGTTAGCACAGACAGCAGGTAGTTCAAGTGCCAGTCCCGACACAGGATGGCAGATCCTTTCAACAATGACAAGGTTAGTATGGATTTGAAGAGGTTAACCGAATGTTAGGGTTTAAGGTTAGTGTTAAGGACTAGTTTAGGGTTACTAGTATATGGATTAGGTTAAGGATGAAGTTGGGTTTAGGAGGTTTAGCTTAGGTTTTTGGGTTTTGGTGTTAAGGTCGGTGATTAAGAGGGTATTGGTACCAAAGGATCGTCATAAAAGCCAGGCAACCAGCATTTTCAGGAAAGGTTAAAAAAGGCAACCTCACTGTTTTACTCTTGACAGTAGTTTAAAGAGAAGCTAGGGAGAACATTTTATTTATACTTCTTTTCACAAATCCTAGCACGGTATTTGTTTCTTTTGCTACCTCAAGAAACCTGTTATTAGGGCACTGTATTTTTTTTAAAGGGAAATGTGGAGTTAAACAATACCCTCTAGTGGTTTAGTGAAAAGACTACTCTTACCAGTTCTAGAAATAGCTGATTTCTCTTCTTCAGGCATGGTTAAGGTCAGTCCTGACCTGATAGTAAGCAATCTGCTTCTTCCATAAGCTATAATGGTACAACACTACTACTATGTTCCATTGACACCTTGCCTATCAAGCCATATGGCACTGTGCTTCCTTTACCTGACCTGCCCAGCCAATGTTTGTCATTATGATCCCAATAAGTAAGAAAAATCACTCTGTGATGTGAAAGAAGAAGGAGGGATCCAATCAATCACCCCATCAAACCTAGAACCCCGGCATCAGAATATTAATCACACACTTACGCTGCTCACCTTGCCGTCTTGCTGCTTGATTGAGCGGCATAGTGTCAGCCTGTCTCCCTTTTAATACGAGGTGTAATGTACATGGACAGAGTGACAATCACAGCGCAGCCTTCCATCAGCTGCAATTAATCTTTTTGTAACATAGACAAGGAAAAAAAAACTCCCATCAACCCCTTCTGAAGACTAAGGGACCCTGTTTTTGATGTTTGCATTCACAGTAAAATTGTCCCTACTAGTCCTGACAAATTGAAACACCGGCCTAATTATGGCAGCTAATGAAGTGTGGGGACTGGTCACAGCTTGCTGCGAAAGTCTTCCTTCAGCTCGCATTATCCATTCATCAATCACTTTTTTAAACTGATCCAGAATCTTGTGCCGAGAGCCTGGCATTTTAATGCTGTTTCTGTAATTGCTTTTCTCTTTGAAGCACAGTCTCTTTTTTATTTTAATATTTTAATACTACAAGTATCATTCATAAAAGTGCTTAAAAAATATATTACTGAAATCAGGCTTGGAAACCTGGTTGACCCATTAGCATGCACTAATTACTTTGTGTCTTAAAGCTGAACTCCATGCCAACAGCTGAACACAGATGAAATACAATTTGTTTGACCTGCCAAAGAATTTTTATTTTTGTCCACCCAGTTCTAGGATTTAAGCAGCCCTGCCACGGAGCACAGCCTTTGATTTTTGTTTTCTGCTGAAGGTATTTAACACATACAGGTCTTGAGACTGGACAGAGAAGGAGAAGTAGCAGACTAATTATATCATCTCTGTACACTCTCTTGCTTTCAGCATGTCCCTTTTTAGCACATGAGCACTGCAACATAGCCAATTAAAAAAAGAAAATACACTGATCAGCCATAACATTAAGACGTTATTATGTGAGTAACATTATCTTGTTACAATGGCATCTGAAAGTGTGTGGGATATATTAGACAACAAGTGAACATGTTGTCTCTGAAGTTTGTGTTATAAGCAGAAAAAATGGGCAAGAGTAAGGATCTGAGAGACTTTGGCAAGGGCCAAATTGTAATGACTAGACGACTGGGTCAGAGCAACTCCAAAACTAGTTCTGCTGAATGTTCCCAGTTTTCAGTGGTCAGGATCTACCAAAAGTGGTAGCTCTGGTGCATCCTGTTCCCACTGATCATCCTTGAAATGTTTCCACAACTTGATTGGAGTCCACCTGTGGGAAATTCAGTTGATTGGACATGATTAGGAAAGGCATAAACCTGTCTATATAAGGTCCCACAGTTAACAGTGCATGTCAGAGTACAAACCAAGCCATGAAGTCCAAGGAATTGTCTGTAGACCTCCAAGACAGGATTGTATCAAGGCACAGATCTGGGGAAGGGAACAGAAAAGTTTCTACAGCATTGAAGGTCCCAGTGAGCACAGTGGCCTCCATCATCCATAAATGGAGGAAATTTAGAACCACCAGGAATCTTCCTAGAGTGGCCTTAGCCAGGGAGGTAACCAAGCACCCGATGGTCACTCTGAAAGAGCTCCAGCTTTTCTCTGTGGAGAGAGGAGAACCTTCCAGAAGAACAATGATCTCTGCAGCACTATACCAATTAGGCCTGTATGGTAGAGTCGGCAGACAGAAGCCACTCCTTAGCAAAAGGCAAATGGCAGCCCGCCTGGAGTTTGCCAAAAGGCACCTGAGGGACTCTCAGACCTTGAGAAACAAAACTCTGGTCTGATGAAACAAAGATTGAACTCTTTGGCCTGAATGCCAAGCATTATGTCTGGAGGAAACCAGGCACCGCTCACTACCTGGCCAATACCATCCCTACAGTGAAGCATGGTGGTGGCAGCATCATGCTGTGGGGATGTTTTTCAGTGGCAGGAACTGGGAGACTAGTCAGGATTGAAGGAAAGATGAATGCAGCAATGTGCAGAGACATCCTTGATGAAAACCTGTTCCAGAGCACTTTGGATCTTAGACTGTGGCGACGGTTCATCTTTCAACAGGACAATGACCCTGAACACACAGCCCACATAACAAAGCAGTGGCTACGGGCCAACTCTGAGAATGTCCTGGAGTGGCCCAGCCAGAGCCCAGACTTGAACCCGATTGAACATCTCTGGAGAGATCTGAAAATGGTTGTGCACCGACGCTCCCCATCCAGCCTGATGGAGCTTGAGAGGTACTGCAAAGAAGAATGGGAGAAATTGCCCACAAATAGGTGTGCCATGCTTGTAGCATCATACTCAAAACGACTTGAGGCTGTAATTGGTGCTAAAGGTGCTTCAACAAAGTATTGAGCAAAGGCTGTGAATACTTACAGTTTTTTATTTTTAATAAATTGCAAAGATTTCCAAATGGACTTCTTTCATGTTGTCATTATGGGGTATTGTTTGTAGAATGTTGAGGAAAAAAATTAATTGAATCCATTTTGAAATAAAGCTGTAACATAACAAAATGTGGCAAAAAATAAGCGCTGCGAATACTTTCTGGATGCACTGTATAGCCAAAAGCGCCTACAATGGGCACGTGAGCATCAGAACTGGACCACGGAGCAATGGAAGAAGGTGACCTGGTCCGATGAATCACATTTTCTTTTATATCATGTGGATGACCAGGTGCATGTACATTGCTTACCCAGGGAAGAGATGGAACCAAGATGCAATAGGGGAAGAAGGCAAGCCAGCAGAGGCAGTATGATGCTTTATCTAGTGGAGTCCATGCCTCAGTAAGTCAGGGCAAAAGGGTGATCCACTCACTATTAGGTAGGTCCAGGGGCGGACTGACCATTTAAGCACTCGTGCACTGCCCGAGGGCCCGGGGTCCGTAGGGGGCATCATGAGATGCCCCTGGCACCTTTCATTGGCTTTTTCATAGGCTTTTTTGGGTGTGGGCCAGGACACAGGGGCCCTATGATCCCCTATTGCCCGGGGGCCCCATGAGTTGTCAGTCCGCCCCTGGGTAGGTGGTCATAATGTTTTGGTGAGTATTCATAATTTTATGGCTGATTGGTGTACAATGCATGTTAATGAAACGATGGATAAAAAGAACTATTACGGTTGAGCTTGTGAAAGAAGTTTTCACAAGAAAGCCATGTACCTCTGCAGAGTCTACCCACCTCCGTTCACACACACCTAAAGCCCTGAAGTAGGGGGAGTCAATACCTCCAAAATGCATTTGCTCAACTTGTATATCCATTATTTTCAATAAAAAAATGTAACCTGTCCACTGGGCGCTCCTCTGTCCCCATCCGAATACTTTTCAGAAAACATTCACTGGAACAAGTGTTCCCATTGGAAGATTTCCACTCTATTAAAGTGTTACTAAACCCACAAAAGTAAAATCAGTCTGTATATGCAGTAAAGCATGTTTGTTATACTCACTGTGGAACCTAAGGGGTTAATCCTCTGCATTATGTAAAAAGGCTGTTTGATCATTTCTTCTCTGCCCCTCCTCTTGTTCAAATGCCCATGCTGATAAGACAGACTGAACCATGCCCTTCTGCACATGCTCAGTTTAGTGTGTATTGCTAGAGAGGGTTTTTTTTCTTGGGAGATTAAATGTGATCAGCACAGGGCCAATCAGTACTGTCCATACAGAGGTCATGGGATTTCCATCCTCCTAGAGAAAACTCTACCAGTGCTCAGCTGAAGTCACAAGACTGCTCTAACTGCTGATGAGAAAAGTTATGTAACAGTTTATAGTTACTAAAATAATTGCATTTCCGTATTGTGTGTACTGTGGGAGACCAGATAAAGTGAATGCATGGTCTTGAGTTTAGCAAGACTTTAATAGTCTGGTGATAACTGAAAATATGAAATACTCCCATACTTTTAGACTTGGTGATAATGGTAAGCAGGACAGATAGCAAGAGTGAATCTCTACAGTGGGAACACAGATGAGAATAAAAACATGACTGGGGTTCTAATCCTTCCCCACTCTATCCAAAGCCAAAAGAGGATGTTTTGGGTTTAAATACACTTTAATACACCCATAGTTATTGGTTGAAACTACAAATGCTTTATTCACCACTACCTTTTCTTTATATCGGCTTTTCAAAATAACACATATTTGCCTCATCTGAAATTTAAGATAGTAGAATATATATATATATTGCAGTTTTTACTTTTGCCTGGCATTCTTTAAGGAAAATGGTATTGCCTCTATCAGCTGATCAGCTTCTAGAGAGCTAATAAAAGGAGGCAAGAAATAAAGGTGATATATAGCTTTTAATCCAGTAAAAGGTAGCCGTAAAGTAAATTCATGTGTATGTTTATGAATCATGAACATTTCAGCCTGGATGTGTATTGAAATCCCATGAAACATGGTTTGCAGTCTAGATGGTTTAGGTCCAAATGTGACAACGGAAAAATAAATTTGATGGCATAGACAGACGGATGATTGTCTTCCCCATCAACTTTTAAAATTCATTTTGACATTTTTTTTCTGAAAGGCCTGGAACACATCAGCTTATAAAACCTTATTTTCTCCTTAAAATATTTTTCCTAGACTTTAGATTAGACAGGAGTATAGCCATGTATGGCTATAGAAAGGTAAGTGTTGTTGTAGAGTTGTTCTATTCAGGTAAGGGTTAAACAATTGCTCTGGTTTTGTTTAAAAAAAAGTGACATAAGGCATTTAATTGCTACAGAAGTGTTATTTTTCCTAAAGCTCGTCTTCATACAAAGCTCACCCCCAGCACTTATTCTGCAGTTATTAAGATAGATATTTATAATCACCTACCTCAACCATGTATGCCTCTTAACTGGCATAGCTTTCACGTATGACAACTGGGGGATCCATTGCTGCCATTGACTGGTCACCTCTTTGTGATGTCATCACAATGCTTCACCCTTCTGAATCCTCAAAGGAACCTTCTGTTAGCCAATAGGAAGTGTCCATGTCACCAAATCAGTGATGTGCAGACTTGAAGAAGGACCCTCCTGCTCTGCAGGAAAGAAGATGGAAGACTAGGGACCCAGTGGGGTTTATTTACTAAAGCTGGAGAGTCCAAAATCAGACTCCCTTCTGCATAGAAACCAATCAGCTTCTAACCTCAGCTTGTTCAATGAAGCTTTGGCAATGAAACCTGGAAGCTGATTGGTTTCTATGCAGAAGGGAGTCTGATTTTGGACTCTCCAGCTTTAGTAAATAAACCCCAGTGTGTCATGTGACTATAGATTTAGATGCATATTCTGAGAATTTATCTTAGGATTTAAAAAAAATTAAGCTAGCAATTAGTTGCAGGGGAGGAGTGAATGATAGATTCCCCCAATCACACTGAACAGCCTGGATGAAGGAGTCTCTCACTTGTATTGATACAATTATCCACAGCTGCCTGAATACCCGGACAGGGACTGCATGCAGTCACTGACTGGCAAACAATCCTTCTTATGACAAAAGTCATTTTCAAAATTGAAGGAGCTTATAATAAATCTGTGGTGCGGCCATTGGTTAATGCGGTGCATTCCAGCATCTCTACACTCTGGAAATCCACTACAACCCCCATCCCTATTGCTCTAATTTCAAACATTTGAGGACATAAGGGATATTGAATGCTTGACTAGTGTACTGAAGGGGACAGAGGAGAAGGTTTGTAAAATGTGGTTCCATTGGACCACCTACTCGTACTCCATGGAGTTCCAATAAATCCTCACAAGGTGATGGTGGGTTTACATTGCTCTTTCATCTGGCTGGGAGGCGTTGGACCTAGGCTTTTGTCTACATAGAGCTAACTTCCCACAGGTGTTGTGGGCACAAATGGCTTGTTGTTGCCCCGTGCATCCGTTAAATAAATACAGAATGCAAAAAAGAAAATGAAGGAACTGGGTGGAAAATTATCAGCCAAACAGTGACTAAATCCAACCAGATATTCAAATATGTAGGAAACCATGGGTCAAAATTTCAGCCAGTTCAGTGGGAATCAGCCTAAATGTGAGTCGTGTATGTTAACATTAAAGTGATTCTAAAGACTGAAGGTTTTTAGAATCCATGAAGGTTAAAAAACTTTTGTATTCAGCTGCCCTGCAAAGCCCCCCTTATACTTATCTGAGGAGATCTCGGTCCAGTGATGTGCTCGAGAGCAGCAGCTCTTCCTGGGTCTCTCTCTCCTCATTGGCTATTAGCCATGGCTCCCACTGCTGTCACTCACAGTAGGTAAGTATGACATGCTTGTTTTATTTTTTTTTGTAATTTTACCTTTAAAATCACTTTAAGTTGTTATTAGGGCATTTTTTTGGTTTACCTACACAGTAGTGTGATGCTCCTTTTAGGCCTTGTTCACACTGGCATTGAAAGCAGGAGTTTGAGAAGCGTTTTTAATGGTCCTCAAACTCCTGTGCATTTGATAATATGGACATGTGCTGTTCACATTATCAAAACATGTGTTAGGGTCACGTTTCTTCAAAATTAAAGCTTCACATTGAGTATGAAGGAGTTGAAGCACTTCAACTCCTTCCATGCAAGTCTATGGTAATGTGCCACAAATGTGCTGGCATGCATTTGCGGCATGGTTGCTGTTTGCGGCGCGTTAATAACTTTACATTAATAATAGTTGATTGTGGTGCAGTTTTAACGCCAATCAAACACATCAAAAACACACTAAAAATGCACATAGGGCGTTTGGGGGAGGGTTTTTAACACTCGTTGAATGCAAGTCAAATGCACCTATTAACACGCATTAACGCTATATGTGCATTTGCTAAGAGTTAGCATTTTGAGTCAAGTGTGAACAAGCCCTCAGATGTATGGAAGCTGAACCATAAAAGCCTGGTAATGCAAAGAAGGATTTCTACTTAGAAAGTAGAATAAGTAGGGAATTACATACTTGAAGTATGCAGGCAAAGTATTGTGGCCCAGTTTTAGCTGAAATTGCAGTTATCCTTTGCAAATATGAAAGTACCTAACAACTATATGGATAACTATGCTTTTGCTTCTTTTCTAGGGTGCGAAGTTAGAGTTACATTTTAATACTGAAAATACACTATATTGCCAGAAATATTGGGACACCCCTCCAAATCATTGGATTTAGGTGTTAAAATCACCTCCATGGTCACAGGTGTATAAAATCAAGCAACTAGGCATGCAGACTGCTTCTACAAACAGTGGTGAAAGAATGGATCACTCTCAGGAGCTCAGTGAATTCAAGCGTGGTACCGTGATAGGTTGCCACCTGTGCAATAAGTCCATCCGTGACATTTCCTTGCTACTAAATATTCCACAGTCAACTGTTAGTGGTATTATAACAAAGTGGAAGCAACTGGAAACATCAGCAACTCAGCCGCGAAGTGCTAGGCCACGTAAAATGACAGTGCGGAGTCAACACGTCAGTGCGCAGAATTTGCCAACAGTCTGCAGAGTCAGCTAAATACCTCCAAACTTTGTGTGGCCTTCAGATTAGCACAACAACAGTGCATAGAGAGCTTCATGGAATGGGTTTCCATGGCCGAGCAGCTGCATCCAAGCCTTACATCACCAAGTGCAATGCAAAGCATTGGATGCAATGGTGTAAAGCACGCCACCACTGGACTCTAGAGCAGTGGAGACATGTTCTCTGGAGTGACAAATCACACTTATCTGCCTGTCAAATCGATGAACGTGTCTGGGTTCGGCAGTTGCCAGGAGAATGGTACTTGCCTGACTGCAAAGTTTGGTGGAGGGGGGATTATGTTGTGGGGTTGTTTTTCAGGGGTTGGGCTTGGCCCCTTAGTTCCAGTGAAGGGAACTCTTAAGGCGTCAGCAGACCAAGACATTTTGGATAATTTCATGCTCCCAACTTTGTGGGAACAGTTTGGGATGGCCCCTTCCTGTTCGAACATGACTGCGCACCAGTGCACAAAGCAAGATCCATAAAGACATGGATGAGCAAGTTTGGGGTGTAGGAACTTGACTGGCCTGTACAGAGTCCTGACCTCAACCAATTAGAACACCTTTGGGATGAATTGGAGCAGAGAATGCCTTCTTGTTCGACATCAGTGCTTCTGGAAGAATGGTCAAACATTCCTATAGACACACTCCTAAACCTTGTGGACAGCCTTCCCAGAAGAGTTGAAGCTGTTATAGCTGCAAAGGGAGGGCCAACTCATTATTGAACCATACAGACTCACACTGGGATTCCATTAAAGTTCATGTGCGTGTAAAGGCAGGCGTCCCAATACTTTTGGCAATATAGTGTATATCAGTAAAATTTGAAGTAGCCTCAAATATTTATACTGTTTGGTTTCTAAGCAATTACGATCTAAGAAAGGCAAAAAAAAAAAAATCACCAATGCCTTTAGTCATAAAGTATCTAAGGAATTGCTATTAAACATGTTAAGTATAAACACAGAAGACAGATTGGGTGGCGATGCTTATTCTTAAATACACTTTGCTCACAATAAATTTCATACAATGCACTTAAAGTATTTTGCAGCACTTGTGAAACTGCCTTTGTTACCGTGAGCTAATTAACATGATCTATACTCTGAATAAATTCATAGGTCATTAATGTAAATGTAAATTGTAAGGTCATGGAGAATTACATGCTTTGCGTTTAGAAAAATCAGGTTAGCAACTCAATGATAGTAAATTATGACATGCCTAAAGAATCAATTTAGCAGAGGGCCCAGGCTCTGTTGTTTGTAATAGCAATATTCAGTGTCATGTATCCATTGTTAGTTTATTGTGTGAGTATACTGCGGGAAAGTGAAAAACACACTTTCAGTCACCACACTGCTGATTGGGGTGGAGATTTCGCTACATAAAACACCAGATCAGCTGCATTGACAGCAGCTCTGAGCAGGTCTCACCTTGAAGGTGCTGACTGTGTAAGTCAGCACGGGTAGACATGGAGCTATTGGTCAGCATTAGGCTGTTCAATAGTGCTTTTAAAGCAGAACTCCAGTCATAAAATAATAATAATTTGCATGTTCTCCCTGTGACTGTGTGGGTTTGCTCCAGGTACTCCGGTTTCCTCCCACACTCCAAAGACATGCTGGTAGGTTAATTGGCTCCTGTCTAAATTGCCCCTAGTATGTGTATGTATGAATGTGAGTTAGGGACCTTAGATTGTACGCCCCTTGAGGGTTAGGGACTGATGTGAATGTACAATATAGATGTATATAAAGCGCTGCGTAAATTGACGGTGCTATATAAGTACCTGAAATATATAAATAAATGCCTATTAAAAGATAAAATAAAAACAGTTTTGCTGCAATACACACCGTCAGTACGGAACTTTCCCCTACATGATTTATTTTCTACTGCTGGATGCTTTCAGCCTTTAAAGTGGCTGTAAACTCTTGCATATACTCAGTGAAGTGACTGGCCTCAGGTGATACACAATGATGAAATAAATCATCCTACATAAGTTGTGCCTGTTTATCTGCATATCTGCAGCCCTTTCATCTATACATCTGTTCAAACTGTTGAAGTATAAAGCTTGTCTGATAGTTCAGATAAAAGGGGGTGGAGAGCTGTACATACAATCTACAGAGGTCAGCAAGTAGAGCTTTGAGAGCTGATTGGAGGTAAGAGACACACCCTCCTGTACACAGCACACATACAAAGCTGAGGCTGTCAGTCAGCTGGAGATCCTCCCCTGTCACCTTTTTACTCTTGGTGTCAGGAAAACTTGTCAAAAGTACACACTATTATATGGATATGCTTTGTTCATATTTCATGTCTGAAGTTTACAGCCACTTCAAGGTTGCATGACGACCAGCATTACTCAACCCACTTCCTCTGAGCTCAGGCTGTCATGGACTGTAACTGAACAGTGAAGGAGCAGCAGCATAGTGATGAGCTCATCTCTGTCTCACTCCTACCAGCATGTTCCTTGTCAACACATGAACTGGTTAGTTCTCCTTGCTGCTTCTTCCTATCTCACTCTGAGCTCTGCTGTACAGAGACTGTAAAGGGCTGATGTCAAGTCGAAGTCAGGTGCTTACACTGCTTGCATTTAGAAAAACATACATAGAACGATGTATTTGCACAGAGCTGTTTTAAAGTGTGTCTCTTATACAGGTGAAACTCGAAAAATTTGAATATCGTGCAAAAGTTCATTTATTTCAGTAATGTAACTTATAAGGTGAAACTAATATATGAGAGAGACTCATTACATGCAAAGCAAGATAGTTCAAGCCGTGATTTGTCATAATTGTGATGATTATGGCTTACAGCTCAAGAAAACCCCAAATCCACAATCTCAGAAAATTAGAATATTGTGAAAAGGTGCAATATTCTCGGCTCAAAGTGTCCCACTCTAATCAGCTAATTAAGCCATAACACCTGCAAAGGGTTCCTGAGCCTTTAAATGGTCTCTCAGTCTGGTTCAGTAGGAATCACAATCATGGGAAAGACTGCTGACCTGACAGTTGTGCAGAAAACCATCATTAACACCCTTCACAAGGAGGGAAAGCCTCAAAAGGTAATTGCAAAAGAAGTTGGATGTTCCCAAAGTGCTGTATCAAAGCACATTAATAGAAAGTTATGTGGAAGAAAAAGATGCACAAGCAGCAGGGATGACCACAGCCTGGAGAGGATTATCAGGAAAAAGGTGTTGGGAACTTTCACAAGGAGTGGACTGAGGCTGGAGTCAGTGCATCAAGAGCCAACACACACAGACTGATCCTGGACATGGGCTTCAAATGTCGTATTCCTCTTGTCAAGCCACTCCTGAACAACAAACAACGTCAGAAGCGTCTTACCTGGGCTAAAGAAAAACAGACCTGGTCTGTTGCTCAGTGGTCCAAAGTCCTCTTTTCTGATGAGAGCAACTTTTACATTTCAATTGGAAACCAAAGACCCAGAGTATGGAGGAAGAATGGAGAGGCACACACTGCAAGATGCTTGAAGTTCAGTGTGAGGTTTCCACAATCTGTGTTGATTTGGGGAGCCATGTCATCTGCTGGGGTTGGTCCACTGTGCTTCATTAAGTCCAGGGTCAACACAGCCGTCTACCAGGAGATTTTGGAGCACTTCATGCTTCCTTCCACAGATGAGCTTTATGGGGATGCTGACTTCATTTTCCAGCAGGACTTGGCACCTGCCCACACTGCCAAAAGCACCAAAACCTGGTTCAATGACCGTGGAATTACTGTGCTTGATTGGCTAGCAAACTCGCCTGAACTGAACCCCATAGAGAATCTATGGGGCATTGCCAAGAGAAAGATGAGAGACATGAGACCGAACAATGCAGAAGAGCTGAAGGCCGCTATTGAAGCATCCTGGTCTTTCATAACACCTCAGCAGTGCCACAGGCTGATAGCTTCCATGCCACGCCGCATTGAGGCAGTAATTGCTGCAAAAGGGGCCCAAACCAAGCACTGAGTACATATGCATGCTTATACTTTTCAGAGGTCCGATATTGTTCTATGTACAATCCTTGTTTTATTGATTGCATGTAATATTCTCATTTTCTGAGATTGTGGATTTGGGGTTTTCATGAGCTGTAGGCCATAATCATCACAATTATGACAAATCACGGCTTGAACTATCTTGCTTTGCATGTAATGAGTCTATCTCATGTATTAGTTTCACCTTTTAAGTTGCATTACTGAAATAAATGAACTTTTGCAAGATATTCTAATTTTTCGAGTTTCACCTGTAGCTGGCTAGAGTTAAGTTTTACAGATCTGATCCAGGTTGAATTTCAAGTTACAGGACCATGCAAATGGCAGCAGGCAGGCATGAGGCTGGGTTTTCTATTTTTATCCCAAGGGCTAATTCTCTCCTGACGCACCCAAAAAACTGAAAAGCATGACAATCAGGTATGGCTGACTAATTAAAAAAATGTAATTCAAACAGAACTAATATTTTGTTTGTGGTTGGGCATCAGTGAGATAAACCATACACCAACCAGTTCAAGATCTAAACAACAAGATCTCTCTATTGGATCACACACATCTGCCATCTTTTCTCATTTAACCTCTCTCCTCCAACAACAGCTAAAGAAGTTCCAATTTTATATGTAGTCTCCATAAATTAATAAAGAAAGTTATCCATTATGGAGAAGGAACTGCACCATTTAATGGCAATTGCAATAGGGCAGAGTTCTCTTTACAGAAGTACCCAAAATATGCAAGAAGCAATTGTTAAACAAATCCACCAGCATCCACCCCATACTAAAATATATATTCTTGGTGTGTTAGTCTCACTCCTTAAGAGACAGTTTTACATCTTAAAAAGTGTTACAGTGCTACTGTAGCCATCGGAATGAACTGTATGAACTAATAACTATCATCCATTGCTAATGACAGAGAGCAGAAATATATATTTGGGCATTAGGAACCATGAAAGGTGATGTCTGACAATACTATTGGGGCTTAAAAATTATTGGCGCCAAGTGCTTTCAGTGAGTGTTATATTGTAAACGCCTTTCAGTGGGGCCAGCAGCAGTGTCAACCCAGTCTGTGTGAAAAGTGCAAAAGAAGCATTAATGTTTGACATGCCTACTTGAAATAAGTGAAATTAATGGAGCTCTATTCATGTAAGACAAGGCCAATGCACCCCTCTCTTGCCGCTTACAGACAGGAAGAAAGTCAATACTTTTTTATTACTTTCAGCTGACCTACATTTTGCTCTACAAGTGCCAAGCCCACTAATTGGTTTCAGTTGTAAGGAAAATTTGCCCCCGACCAAACCTTGGGGTGGATCAATCAATCTCTTTTAGGGTAGCTTAGTGGTCTCTTGGCAATTGGAATAAAATCTGTGTTAGGTCGGAAAAATGATTGTAGTAGGCAAATCCGTCACCCAGGGACATTAATATATCTAATGCTTTCCGTAAGAAAGAGTTAAAGTATGGGATGCTTTTTTCCCTTTCTGGCTAAACAGCTCAGCAGTTTTTTGCCAGTCTTGTCAAATGAGTCAACGAGATTTCCATTTACAGCATTACAACACAGAGAGGAGAGTCGATAAGGTACAAGCTGGAGGTCAGTGGTCACGTCTTTTAAAAACCAGTGGACAAATCAAAGTGAAATGCCTTTACAGTTCCCTGAATGCCTTTTTACTTGTGGCAAGTCTGCTTTTTAATACTTGATTGAGATGATCCTGTATATGTTGTGACACTGATATACTGTATACTGTAAGCTCAAAAAAAATCAGTTACAAGGATAAGAGGCTGCTAGTCATGGTAGCCACAAATGATTTCTGCTTAAAGTTTTTAAGAACCTTAAACAGAACTATGGCCTCTAATTTAAAAAAAATGGTGCTACAGCACTTAACGTGATATTAAAGGCTCCTTTTTTGGCTGAAATAAATAAAAGTTGTTATGCTTACCTGCTCTGTGCAACGATATTGCACAGAGTGGACTCGAACCTCTTCTTGTGGAGTCCCCTGCCAGCACTATCCACTCCTCCTTCCCTGCAAGTTATGTGTTATGGGGGCACCTGTGTAGGCATTCTCCCAATCCGGGCTGTGTGTGCCCATAGACACACACAGTGCAGGTTGGCCATGCCCCCTCCATTCTCTCCTCAAGGGATTTGACTGACAGCAGCAGGAGCCAATGGCCGAGTTTCCTGTAAAACCAGGAAGTGAAGGAATAAAAACTGCAGCTGGGCAGAGCGCTGGCTTGAGAGAGGGCTCAGGTAATTGTTTAGGGATAGGGGGTGCACAGGAATTGAAATATTTTTTACCTTTTGCATTAAGTTAAAAAAAACAAACTTTTAAAACCACTTTAATTATAAGTTCATCTTCCAATACAGTTTTTTTATTGGTCCCCCTGTAAAGTCCCACAAATACCCATTGATCCTGCTAGTGAAATCCATCTAATACAGTTTACTGTACTGGTGTGGCAACAATGCTGCAAGGCTCCTATATTCATAGCAGAGTTGCCACTCTCATGTAGGCTGTGCCTGCTTGTGCTACAGTGGGGTGAAAAAATGTTGTAAGGGGCATGACAATCAGCATTGTCATTTGATGATTCACTAGCCAGTAGCTTGTCAGTAATCACATAGCCACACCACGTCCTGTCCACAGATTTCTGGATTGACAGAACTGCCTCTGTTGCTGAACATTCTGTCCTCCACTGTGAGCTGCAGTGTCTGGGAAGCACAAATTAAAAGTGTTTTCATAATGGCTTTCTATATCCTCCCTCTCACTGCCTATAAAAATATCGCCCTCCTTAGTTTTTGCTTGTAGGGTGGCTCCACTGCCTTCCAAGATCCCCTGAAAACATCCATACAGGTGCACGTCCACCTGAGACTACAGCCTGACATCTGCCCAGACGCATAGGGAGTTAAAAAGCCCAGAATGCAGTCCAGTCCCCAGCTACTCCTCTCCAAGGGGATTGACAGCAGATTGCACAACAACATTGGCAATAGAAATTATACATATATAATGAGCTCAAAGATACACTGTGTTTTGTTGCATTACTTTAAGCCTTGATGAAGCAGCTACAGCCCCGAAAATGCGTTGATTTTGCAAACAACCTATTAATGGAATAAATTTGTATATTACGATATGGTGCTTTAATTCTAAATGTACTCATTTAAACCACAAACCAAGGTGACCATGAAAGTCCTTCAATATGCAGCAGCTGCCATCCCTATATTCATTACCTTTTATTCTTGTCATACTATTGAATGGCAACAATAATATAAAATAAGCATGTAAAGAAACCAGAGGGTTCCAGTGCCTCTTGTTCACTTTTCCAGGCTGAGATATCATGTGACCATATGCCAAGTATTTGCATGTAATTAGGTGATGTGGGTTATTAGAACAGTGGGGTCTTCAGTCAGGCTGTGTATGACCTGTTAGCATTTTTTATTTTATTGCAGTTTATTTAGTTTATTGCAGTGTATCTTTTTTTTATCACCTTTCTTAATTAAAAAAAAAAAACTTGGATTGGCTTATCAGTTTTTATGAGTTTCATAGATTGGATTCTAACTTTTTTTTCATATTGCATTACTTGGGGATAATACATTTCCTAATTACTAACACGTACTTCCTTTCGCCAACTAACTCCAAGAAGCTGCCACCAACTTTGATGCTAAATCTTCGCTTGGAGTGTGTATTTGGCCTTCTCATCAACATATGCTCTGACACATAATTACCAGCTGTTTTATGCTATAAATTGTAGGCAGAATCATTCTCCAGGGTGGCCGTAATGTGAGGACTAGAGTTAGAGCATGCCATAAGGGCCTCGGTTGCCGTGGCAACGGGGGCAGTTGTACAACCAAGACCCAGAATAACTAAAAATATTGAGATTCCCTCTTAACGCTGAGAAGATGAGGTCAATGCTGACGCCTCACTGCTTGCATTTATCATTTGTGAACCAAGGGCACTGCAGAAGATGGAGTTCACTTATAGTTTTACAACTTTATATGTCCCTCAAGATGTACGCTATATGCTAAAAAAAGAAATGAAAAAGATCATCAGTTTGCCAACACTGTACATAAAATTTGTCCTGCCACGGAGACGTGATTTTACCTTTTTTTTCCCCCTTAACTTTGTTATCTAGACCATGCTTTGAATTTATCCTTGTTATTGCAGATCAGTCCTATTTGCTTTATTTTCCTAGAATCGGTCAATTGCACCATTAGCTTTGTTAAATCGCATACATTTAATTAAGCTGTATAAATTAACATTTTTCTTCAAGCAGAGATTTCTTCCATTTCCCATTTTGGGTGATTGCTTCTCCTCCTACATGTGTGGCTGGGGAATCTTGACAAATTTTAAAAGTTTAAATGCTTTTTAGAAGTCATCAGTTCATATTCTTTAGGGGGTCCTGAAATCGGTTTTTATATTCTGCAAATGTCAGTTTCTGGGAATCTTGATCAAAAGTCACAGAGGAAATTCGTCTGGCTTTGCCGGCAAGAAAGGAACAATTTGACAGTTATTATAAATATATTAACTTATATCTGTAGAGTGTGTGTACGTGTGTATTATGTTTGAGTGTATTATGTCTACTTGCACGATTTAATTATTTTAAATTTAAAGAAGAACTATAATACTTTTTTAGGATTACTTTTTTAAGTTATCTATCTATAGATGGATAGATTGTATATGCAGTGACAGGCTGTCACTGTGAAAAGATGCAGATATTGCCTTTTTCAGCAGTAAAAAGGGTCCCCCAACAGGTATGAAACTGACTGGAGACAGGTGTGTTGCCCACAAAAGAGAGCATCCTCTGGTCAGGCAATGCACCCTCCCTAGGATACAAATTGCTGAAGGAGCAGCATGTCTGCTTGCTGACTTGTGGGAAGCTTGTGTCCAGACCTTTCTGGCCCACATGTACTATAGGAATACAGTGGCTGTGTCCGTGTAGCCACATGTCCTAACAAAGTAAAATGGGACTCCGTCTTGGAGATGAACACAGCACCTGTGCATCCTTGTGCCAGTAAAAGATGGCCTTGCATGGGGCATGGAGCAAATTGCCCCATTAGTACAGGATGAAGGGGGAACACTCATTTTCTTAATTTTTTACAGTACCTTGCAGTTGGCGTTCTCTGAACAGCAGGCCTTTTACAAATCAATGAAGGGAAAAACTGGAAAACATGTTAAAAGGAGCCTAAAGCTCCACCTGCTTGCTGGATATGATAATACATATTGCTCGTATGCAACAGAGCATACATACCTGACTTCAAAAAAACAGAAGCTGAAAATATATTTTTTGTCAATTTTTTTTTAAATTTAAGTTTTAGGCCCCTTTCACAGTGATGGTCCGATAGAGTTCACCTGTCAGTTTTTCAGGAATATCGGTAGTTCTCTATGGAGCGGTGGGTGTCAGCAGGCACCCGCCGACATCCAATCCTGTACACTAACAACAGACGGATTGGGGATCCATTCCCCATCCGTCTGGCGGATACAATGACAGGTCATCCGTTTCCATCCGACAGCCCCATAGAAAAGAGCAGGCTGTGTCTGTGTCCACTCTGCAGCAGCGGAGCAGACACAGACCTGTCATGCGCTTGTTCAGCGGGGATCAGCGGAGAAATCCCCTGCTGCAAGCGGATCTGCTGACAGGTCTGCCCCGTCTGAAAGGGGTCTTAGTCCTGACCACAATTACAGAAGCGAATCACTTCACTTTACATTCGTATTTATTTAATCACGTATTTCAATAATCGGGCTTACAAGCTTGCATATGTTTTGTGTAATCATAAGCTAATAAAGGAAATTACCAAAAAAACCATCCGCACTCTGATCACATCAGCATTCACAAAGCTTTATTGTTCCAGATCAAGATCACAAAAGAGATCAAGCCTCACTATAATAATAATTATAATAATAATCATCATCATCATCTAATACAGCTGCATTCACATAGCCAAAGTGATTGGAATCTCTTCATTAATATCAAGCAAATTAGCAAGAAAATTAAAAGCAAATCAGGCAGCCTTTCAGTTAGCAAAGTCTATGCAACAGCTTTTTTTTGTATACTGTATGTGTGACCTCTGCGCCTTTGTTCATGGATGGTTTCTCACAGGTTCGATACAGAATTAAAGCATATCTAAAGAACAAATTATTCCAACATGACTGTAAAACCTCACTTTTTTACTTAAAATAAAAAAAAAGTCATACTTAACTGCTATGTGCAATTGTTTTGCACAGAGCAACTCTGATCCTCCTCTTCTCGGTTCCCCCGCTGGCGCTCTTGGCTCTTTCTTCTCATCCAGTGCCCCAATAGGAAGCCGCTTCCTATGGGGGCACTCATGCGGTCTCGCTCCCAGTAAACATCCAATAGGGAGAAAGGGTTCCCAGCAAAATGGCAGCAGCAGGTATGCAGACTTGGGAACAGAGATCACACTATCGTATTCAACAAGAAAAGAAATGTTAGGTGCTAAATTTACCAAAAGTGAAATATCAGATTTTGGGCAGGCTATCTTTTACTTTGCAGACAACAATTCTATGATAAAACAGTTTTATTGTATATAACGGAAAAACAGTGAGAAACTGTATTTCAAATATTAATTTACACTGTCCAGATATGTTGTTACCAAGCCTGATCACCAAATACAGGAATTAATTTTATAGGATATTTTACATATATTCTTTTCGCTTGTGAGTGCATAGTAGCATGTTTTCGAATTAGCAAGTAAGAATAGTTCCTTTTATTTTACAATAAGGATCAGTTAATGTATGATTCAGGATCTGGAATTCTGGCAAATCTGTGCCCTCTGCTATGCAAAATTTTGCCAAATAATTGTTCAGCTTATAGAGATATAATAGATATAGTATATGGAAAATTCCTACTGCATTATGAGAACTATTTGACTTCAGCTGATCAATTGTGATATGCTGACTTGGAGGAGGGTCTGTACACAATATAAATAAAAGGCAGTTATTGTACATCATGATAATGTAAGGTGCCTATGTTATGCACTGTGCTATCTCTGAGCATTAGGAAAGCAATCTATTGATTGACCAGAAGTTAGTGATTACTGTATGGACAGAGTATCAAGAGAGTAGACATTCCCACACTAATATGATCTGGTATATAAGAGTCCTTCCCTGGAGAGTGGAAGAGTTGTGAAGCTTGAAAGGCCATCTGGAAAGTAAAAGGGGGAAATATTACACACTTACTATGCCTTCATGCCTAGATCATTTCTCAATACACTGGGAGCTTCTAGGCCATATTCTGCAACGCCCTATGGGCTGTCTGAGTGGCTGATCAGACTAAGACTCGGCTCCCATCCCCTGTACATACAGACTGACTTCTACCCATGGTGGTCATCTAAGGAATTCTCATACACCACCCTCCAACAGTCCTCACCACTGGCTCTTCACAAGGGCACCAGACCTGAAAAGCATAGGGGGTTATTTACTAAAACTGCAGAAACCAATCAGCTTCAATTTTTTTTGGCAAAGCCTAATTGAAAAAGCTGAAGTTAGAAGCTGATAGGCCATCATGTACAGCTGCACCATCTGTTTTAGTAAATCTCCCCCAAACTGTGCTCTGTTAGTGTATCTATGTCTGTTTCACACCTTGCCTCACTTCAATTCACACAACACAGATGCATAGACACTGCCACTGGAGATGAGGCACACACACTTCTGAGAACTACTCAGCCCCACATTATAATATCTTGACCAGCAGATCAGACACTACTTTAACAACAGCAACATTACTTTTCCCTGATTGTTGCATCTGGTGCTATCTAGCAGTCCATCTCCACAAAAGCCCTTCTTAAACACAGCTATATAGCACAATCTTTGAGGATCATGGTACTTGTCCCGTGTGCCCTTCTGGATGGGGAAAACTCCATTGACCAACCACTTGACAGGCTTACAAGACTTACGCACACATAGAAAGTTGTTACTGTTTTGACTGCCTTTACATATACCAATAACAGTTGCCATTTATCCTGACCCAGGGAAAACTTTCCACCAGTCAGAGGGCAGAACATCTGTCACCATACTACAGTGGGAGAATGAGGGTTAATTCCTTTAAAACCTTGGATCACCTCCTTACATGTAAACAATTCAAGAGACCCTTTTACCATTTCACTTGTGCGTATTGTTCACCATGATCTGCGGGGAATATATACTTGTTGGGGGTTGATTCCAATCTCGGATGAATCTCATTTTGAGCAATCCAATCTGCTCCTTATTAAAAAGGGAATTCTCTTGACTCCTTCCTTTTCCCTCCTCCATCCCCAATATATACAGACTGCTGTGCTGTTGTATGACCCTTTCATGCCTTGTGCCTTAACTTTAGAATAAAGATAAGCTTGGATTTGTTCCGACCTTAGGTTTAGACCAAACCCAGAAGGAAGTTCTCACTCCCACCCACTGCCACCCAATCAACTGCGGCCAAGGCATTGCCCACTTCTTAGCTGCGTGTACACAAAGGGGCAGGGATGCTCATGACACTATTGACCTAATAGAGCCATGTAGTGATATAAGGTCAGTGTCATTTACTTTATATGACCATGTCACCATATTAGGTCAGTGAGCATCCCTGCCCCTTTGTGTACATGCAACTGAGGGGTGGGAAATGTCCTAGCTGCAGTTGATTGGCAGTTGTGGGCAGGAGTGACACCAGATTCGGTTTGAATCTATGTTTGGGGTAGATTTACTAAATCTGGTGCAGCTGTGCATGGTGGCCAATCAGCTTCAGCTTGTTCAATTAGGTTTTGACAATAGGACTTGGAAGTTGATTGGTTTCTATGCAGAATTGCACCAGATTTTGCACGCTCCTGTTTTAGTAAATAACCCTCTCAGAGCTCATCCTTACGCTAGGTCAGCCTTTCTTAACTTTTGGAATAATTTTCACGTATTGGGGAAGCCCTGCTAAATTATTACATCTCAAGCTCGCAGCAAATTTTGTGGTCAATAAGTTGTAAATATAATAATACTTAAGTGAATAAAGAGTGTAGTATATCTAGCATATTTGACAGAGCAGGTCGTTTTTTTAACACTCCCTGCACTGTAAGAAGAAAATGTTTCAGCAACAATCATGAAATGGAACAAAAAATAGTAATGGATATTAAAGAAACTCAAATAGTGAAACTTTAGTGCCCCTCACATTGGTGGTCAGTGGAAAAGAGCCTTCTTATATTGGTAGTTGGTGTACTGGTCCATTATATTGATGGTTATTGGGAGAAGGACCCCTTAAATTAATGGTCAGTGGGAAAAGGACAATCTTACATTCTTGTCCAGTAGGAAAACTGCTGCTTCACACACAGCTAAAAAGATAATTGATATCAGTGGTTACTGGGAATTAGAAGCTCTTCATTGCTCAAGGAACCCCTAAACCTGTGGAAGAACCTCGGGGTTCCATGGAACCCTGGTTGAGAAATCCTCTTCTAGATGTACTCACTGGTGTAGTATTGTCAGGACATGGAGTGTGCTTGAATTCTTACTCTAAGTAGCCCTGGTTGTCTGTAGACAGAAAGATCACAAATGTGAGCTGAATCGGCCACTGCAAACTTTACATTAGTAAATGTACATTTCTTTCTGTAGGTGAGGGTGCACTTAATATACAAACGTGTAAAAGCCAGGGGAATCACGCTGCTCAATATTTCATGCAGGCAGCTGTTTAAGCAGCATGGTAAAATTAATAATCCAGCTTTTTTTAGCATATTTAAACTGTATATAAAGTAACCTTTCCATGTGTATGAAGTGCACAGACTGCGCAGAAGCCAACAACCATAGCAACACGTCTGTTTCATGCAGTCCAGCCACAACATGTTCCATTTACAAGGTGAGCTAGGAGTCATATTACATAATCCGCCACAATTTATGAGAATAAGAAATATCACTTTATGTTTCTGGGCATTAATTAGTGGAAATTACTGGAAACAATCAGGAAATTGATGTCAATTGCTCCTGTTGCCAAAGAAACTGGACAGTTTAGGACCTCCGTTATGGTAATCATCATAATTATCATTCATTACCAGTTGGTTTGGTTGTGTGGATTAACTCTGACATGGCCGGACTGTTATTCCAAAAAGAAAATATTATTCCTAAGGGCTCATGCACACAGGCACATTTAGGTGTACATCACAAACATTTTGCAGATTTCTGTGCCCAGGAGCCACAGGTATTGACATGCAGCCTAATTGTCTGACAACCTTTCATTGATCTGTACAGGCTGCTGGCCACGGTTGTACACCAACACCTGTGACTCCAGGTACAGAAATACGCTGAATTCCTGTGTGGTGTGCCCTTGTGCATGAGCCATTAGGACAATGGTTGTGTTCTTGTTTGCTCATTTATTATTATACAGGATTTATATAGCCCCAACAGTGTGTGCTGTGCTTTACAAAATGAAGGTAGACATTACAGTTACAATACAATTTGGTACAAGAGGAATCAGAGGGCCCTGCTCATTAAAGCTTACAATCTAGGAGACATCCACTCCTGTACGCTTGTAATCACTTGGACGTGTGGTTGCAGTTGTATCACTCACCCCCCAAAGGGTCCGCTCAGTGGTCCCAAGGTTCTTTCCTATGCTGATGTATCTGCAGCCAGGCACACTATCTCAATCACTCTTCTGGCTCAATTAATGGTTTAGGGGTATCTTTTTTTGATGCTTTATTATAACTTGAACTTGGATGGGGTGCGGGATAACTGTGGGATACTCCAGCAATGCAAAGTAGAAACTTGAGGACGCTTCTCACTTTCTAAAAGCTCTTTTGTGCAGTCCTTGCAACAGCAAATAATGGACTGGGCTACACAGGAATACAATAAGAAATGTACATCTTTTAGTACAGGCTGACACAGATGCAAGAGGGATAGCAGCAGCACACAGTCACTGGGATCTCACACACCGGTCTGTACTCACAAATGACCCTGCATAGTTGGGTACCTCCTTCCAAAATCAGCCAGACACGTCTCCTATGGTTTGTTCAGACCAGAACCCCAGATAAACCCCTCGATCAGCTCCAGCAAAGTTCAGCAGAATAGGTCCCCCAGGTAACACAGCTGGGACCTTGATGTACAAGACATGCATCTGGACTGCCCAGAAGAGTAGCAGCCGTTCAGACTGGGAACATCTCCTCCTGGACAAGAACCTTACTGTTTCAAGCCTTAGACTATTTATGCACTCACCAGCCATCTACTGGGCACTCTTTCCCCGGGTTTGGCTGGGACAGCATGCATTTTCAAGCTGCCTATTTGACTCTTCCAGTCCACTACATTCCAGAACTCTCCAGGAGGCATGGGGAAGAAGTCAAATCTGCAACCAAGTAGACACAGGACAGCCCAAAATAAGCACAAGCTGCTCACCTAATTACAGCAGAGCTACAGGAACTAAATTTACCTAACCTAACTAGCAGGTGCTACACAGGCATACAGTTGTGGCGTCTGCCATTGATTTGTATTATTATTATATTATTATACAGGATTTACATAGCGCCAACAGTTTGCGCAGCGCTTTACAATATTAGGGACACAGTGCAGGCTGCTGGCTGTATGCTACCACCTGTGACTCCCAGGAGCAGAAATACACTGAATTGCTGTGGTGTTCAAATGTGTCTGTGTTCATGAACCGTACACTGATTAAAGTTAATTCCATTCAGGATGTTATATTCCATGTTAGGGGAAGTCCTGTAGCAGCCAAGCTGTGCAAGCTTTCATTCAATTAATCCCCAGTGATCTTGCCATAAAGGTCTTTGTTAAGGCATTTTCTGTTGTGGGGTGACAACTGTTTCCTGTGTCATCCTGTAGCATGCTCCTCTGGTGTAGACTATAAACATGGTACAGATATGGTTCACTGTTGTCACCGGGAAGCCGATTCAAAGAAGTGAGGTGTAGCTGACGCTGGAGAGAGTGCATTTTGACAGGAAGGGTCTGAAACAATCTGGAGGAGGTCAGCAGCAGTGAGAACCAAAAAAGGTGTAAAAACAAAAAAAAGTATTGTATAAAAACTAATAAAAGCAATTGTTTATGACGCACAATGGTTCAGCCAGGGCTTTTTTTCAGCTGGAACTTGGAGGAATTGAGTTCCATCACCTCCGGCTCAGGCCCTCTGCTCACCACTGTTACTTGTAAACACAGAAGTCCGGCTTCTGTGATTACACGTGACAGCTGGTCTCCCAACGGCTCCCACAGATCTGATCCCCTGAGTGTCTCCCACTGAGTGCAAGATGAGGACAAGCGAGATACAAGTACCCAGGGTGCAGTTCGGATGCCTACACCCACACTGGACGTTCTCCCTGTAAGCGAGAAAGGCGTAGTCATCTACAGTGTATTTGGAGGTACTAGAGCCAACTGGGTGCTTCAGCTTACTGCAACAACTAAAGTAAGACATGTGTAAGATGCACTCTGTGTGTAGCACACCCCTGAACTTTGCATTCTGTATGCAGTGCACCCCAGAACCCTGTACTATGTATGTAGTGCACCCCTGAACTCTGCATGTAGCACACCCCTGAACTCTGCGCTCTGTACGTAATTCACTCCTGCTATTTAATGCCCCTTGAAGACCATACCTCTGTTAGTGAAATTTGACCACACCCACTATTTCATGTAGTTTGGAGGGTGTGTTTGTGTGTGCGTGTGTGTGTGTGTGTGTGGGGGGGGGGGGTCGTGGTTAAGTCCTGGCACCTATTTTCTGAGAAATAAAGCCCTGGGTTTAGCAAACTAAATGTCATCCAGTTGGCGCTTACATCTACTTTAGTTCAGTTATTTATTCACTATGACATCTTTAGCTGTTTTAATAACTTGTGCAAGTATCTGAATCTGTCTGGATAGACAGCCTATCATGCCTATCATGTTCTGCACAGCATCAAGCATTAGGAGCCAATCAGGCTTTGCTATGCAGTGTGCTATATGGGCATTAGAAATCGAGTGAGCAAAGGGATCCTTGGGCTGCTTCTCCTTCGTTGTCTACTCAGCAAACCTGGGCTGTGCTTTGGACAAAACTGTGCTGCAGCTGCTTTGGAGATTGAGGATTTCACTGTGTTGTCTGGCAGGGGTGCCTGGATCACATGGCCACACAGAATTATACATCTATTTCTAAGAAATATTACTCATTCATTTTTAGTCTCATCTTTTCAATGGTCTAAATATCAGGACTGTCCTTTTCTAAGCAAAAACACATGAAATATGATGTTAATCGAAGAAGAAAAATAAATATGCAGCAACGAATACCTTGTTCTGTTTCTTTTAGGACTTCCAGGCCACCTTCACGGCTGTCCCACTTTTCGATAAATATTGGCGCATGTATTCCAAGGCGGGGAAAGCAGTATAAGTTCTTCTCTACTACACAAGAAGACAAGAGGAATGGGTTATGTACCGTACAGTCTTTTATCATAAATGTATTATAAAGATATAACAATAAAAGTATTTTGTGTGTTTTTTGTGTGTGTTGTTTGTTTTCCTGCAACCCCTAATATCGCAATCTGATACCATGATCTAATGTGTATAAAGGAAGGGTGCAATGAGAAACTATGGTGGCTTCTAAAAGTACTAGTTCCCTGGCTGTCATGCTGATCCAGATTCACTTTCTAACTTAGTGACTTCAGAGCAAATAGAACCAGGACAGCCAGGCAAGTAGCGTTTTTTGGATAAGTCTCCATATTTTTGTCTGTACCTATTAATTGGGCAACTATGTGGCAAACGAGGTTTAATGTTGATAAATTTAGGTGATGCACTTGGGGACTAAGAATATGCATGCATCATACATACTAGGGGGAGTACAACTGGGGGAATCAATGGTGGAGGAGGATCTGGGAGTTCTGGTAATCTTATTAGTGGCATGCAATGCCAAGCTGCAAGCAAAATCCTATCTTGTATTAAAAGAGGTATAGACTCCAGAGAGAGAGAGATCATATTACCCCGGTACAAATCATTAGTAAGACCTCATCTGGAATATGCAGTTCAGTTCTGGGCACCAATTCACAAAAAGAACATTGGGGAACTGGAGAAAGTACAGAGAAGGGAAACCAAACTGATAAGAGGCATGGAGGAGCTCAGCTATGAGGAAAGATTAGAGGAACTGAATTTATTCTCTCTTGAGAAGAGGAGATTAAGGGGGAATATGATCAACATGTATAAATACATCAGTGGTTCATATAGTGAACTCGGTGTAGAGCTATTCACCCTGAGGTCATCACAGAGGACAAGGGGGCAGTCTTTACGTCTGGAGGAAAAGAAATTTACTCTCCAAACACGGAAACGTTTCTTCACAGTGAGAGCTGTGAAAATGTGGAATAGACTCCCTCAGGAGTTGGTTCTGGCCAGCTCAGTGGATTGCTTTAAAAAAGGCCTGGATTCTTTCTTAGATACACAGAATATAACTGGTTACTAACAATTATAGGTAAAGTTGATCCAGGGAATATCCGATTGCCTCTCGGGGGATCAGGAAGGAATTTTTTCCCCTGCAGAAGCAAATTAAATCATGCTTTGCTGGGTTTTTTGCCTTTCTCTGGATCAACTGTGGGTATAGGATTATAGCTTTTTTTTAATGGTTGAATTGGATGGACTTTTGTCTTTTTTCAGCCAGACTAACTATGCAACTATGTAACTGCACTCTTAATGGCCGGCATGCCGCCCATTGAGAGAGCTGTGCCGCAGCTGTAACTCCCCTGGGCATGTGCGGGAGTGACATCATCACGGATTGGCCATTCAAAAGACCAGAGCCAACGAACCTGTAAGGAAGACCGGGTGAAGATGGATTCCTTGTCAGAGGTGACAGGGCGCCGCTGGAGGGATCCTTTTCACAGGTAAATCTGTCATAAGGCACAGCATACTAGCACATTATGCCTTTACCCTGCAGGGGGACCAGTTTTTTTTCAAATATGGTTTGCTACTGCTTTAAAATGATATCACAGTAGTAGCCTTTTACTTTTAATATAACTAAAAGTCTGCTCCTGCATCTTATTTAACTGTGTGTGTATTTAAGCTTGAGATATTGAACTCTGTATACAACATAGTAGTCTGTCTGCTAAAAATGTGAAATTACACCTTGAGCATAAAAGGTGAAAACACTTTTTTGAAAATTGTATTCTTTAGCCCAGAACACACACTATATTGCCAAAAATTTGCAGACAACTGATCAACATACCTATATGGACATCTCATTCCAGAACCATGAGCATTAATATGGAGTTTTCCCCTTTTTGCAGTTAAATTTACTCTTCTTGGAATTCTTTCCACAAGATTTTGAAATGTGTCCATGTGAATTCACCATCAACAATTCAGTCAAAAGAGATGAATAAGAAGACCTTGCTCACAGTCAGCTTTTCAGTTCATCTCAGAAAGCTGTTCAGTAGGGTTGAGGTCACAGCTCTATGAAGGTGACTTGAGTTTCAAAACTCTTAAAACCATGTCTTGATGGAGCTGGCTTTGTACACAAGGGAATAATCATGCTGGAACAAGAAACGGCCTTCCCCAAACAGTTACCCCAAGGTTGGAAGAGCACAATTGTCTAAAATGTCATTGAATGATGTACCAATAATCATACCCTTCAAAGGAAATACCTGAACTCATTCATTTGGAGGTACTTTTGGCCAGACAGAGTAACATACTGTACATACAATCACATATACAATACACACGTCTTGAAAAAGTATTCATATTCCTTGAAATTTTCCACATTTTGTCATGTTACAACTAAAAATGTAAACGTATTTTATTGGGATTTTATGTGATAGACCAACACAAAGTAGCACATAATTGTGAAGTGGAAGGAAAATGATAAATGGTTTTAAAATTTTTTTACAAATAAATATCTGAAAAGTGTGGCATGCATTTGTATTCAGGCCCCTTTACTCTGATACCCCTAACTAAAATCTAGTGGAACCAATTGCCTTCAGAAGTCACCTAATTAGCAGATGGAGTCCACCTGTGTGTAATTTAATCTCAGTATAATTACAGCTGTTCTGTGAAGCCCTCAGAGATTTGTTAGAGAACATTAGTGAATAAACAGCATCATGAAGGCCAAGGAACGCACCAGATAGGTCAGGGATAAAGTTGTGGACATGTTTTGAACATCTCACAGAGCACTGTTCAATCCATCATCTGAAAATGGAAAGACTATGGCAAAACTGCAAACCTACCAAGACATGGCAGTCCACTTAAACTGACAGACAAGGAGGGCATTAATCAGAGAAGCAGCCAAGAGGCCCATGTTAACTCTGAAGGAGCTGCAGAGGTCCACATGACAACTATTAGTGGTGCACTCCTCAAATCTGGCCTTTATGGAAGAGTGGCAAAAGGAAAGCCATTGTTGAAAGAAAGCCATAGAAGTCCTGTTTGCGAGAAGCCATGTGGGGGACACAGCAAACATGTGGAAGAAGGTGCTCTGGTCAGAAGAGACCAAAATTTAACTTTTTGGCCTAAAAATAAAATGCGATGCGTGGCGGAAAACTAACACTGCACATCACCCTGAACACACCATCCCCACTGTGAAACATAGTGGCAGCATCATGTTGTGGGGATGCTTTCCTTCAGTAGGTACAGAGAAGCTGGTTAGAGTTGATGGTAAGATGGATTGAGCCAAATACAGGGCACTCGTTGAAACCTGTTAGAGGGTACAAAAGACTTTAGACTGGGGCGGAGGTTCACCTTTCAGCAGGACAATGACCCTAAACATACAGCGAGAGCTACAATGGAGTGGTTTAGATCAAAGCATAGCCATGTGTTAGAATGGCCCAGTCACAGTCCAGACCTAAATCCAATTGAGAATCTGTGGCAAGACTTGAAAATTGCTGTTCACAGACGCTCTCCATCCAATCTGACAGAGCTTGAGCTATTTTGCAAAGAAGAATGGGCAAAAAGTTCACTCTCTAGATATGCAAAGCTGGTGGAGACATCCCCAAAAAGACTTGCAGCTGTAATTGCAGTGAAAGGTGGTTCTACAAAGTATTGACTCCGGGGGGCTGAATACAAATGCACACCACACTTTTCAGATATTTATTTGTAAAAAGTGTTGAAAACCATTTATCATTTTCCTTCCGCTTTTCAATTATGTGCCACTTAGTGTTGGTCTATCACATAAAATCCCAAAAACATATATTTAAGTTTTGGTTGTAACATGACAAAATGTGGAAAATTTCAAGGGGTATGAATACTTTTTCAAGGCACTGTATATATATATATACAGTATATATATATATATATATATATCTACATACACAAAAACGAATATATACATAATCTCCATATATTTCCTTTACAATAAGTAGTGTCCCCTCCTGCTGTCTCGGAGACATTGCTACATTAAACATAGGTCATTCTACCCCATTTCATTTGCAAGATAAAAACCTAACTTTATTGAACATTTCGTCAGCCCTCACACCATAAAAGATGAGCGATGTAGGTGGCATTTTAAGAATACAGAGAAAAAGTTGTAGGCTGAGAACGGCATTAAATCTTACTGAAAAAAGTCTGCTGTCCTTTTGCTCTTGTCACCGTTTTATGAATGTAACATTTTGAAAAGTTTGTCTTTCTGAACTGCAACAGGAAATTAATTTCATTTAATACCGGTAAGTGAGAAACAGGCCCTTCTGGACTCAGATTTAATTTCGCCAAATAAATGTGAGTGCTTTCTCCAGTGAGGTGGTGGGGGCTGTAAAAAGGGGGTTTTTGTACACAAAACCTGTTGATGAATAAAAGGTGGCGGTGATTTTTAGCCCGCAGTGCTGTCTATTTGATTGCTGTCGCTGGAGAGCAGTTCATCGCTTTACAATAATTCACTCTGTGCCGCTTTTCACCTTCGAACGACAATATGCCATCAGGGCGATTAGAAATGGCAAAAGCCTCTATCGGATTAAAATGGTTTTATTTATTGATAAAAATATCTTGCTCTGTAAGAAAGGCTCACACTCATGTGGATTGCTTGAGGATTTTTCATTGCAAAATGAACCATTTAACGAAGAACTCTAAACTGAACACAAAACAACTAAAAGCAAATTTGGAAAAACAATGATCCAAAACACTGTGTATGGAGTCTCCATAACTCTGACAGTCATACGTGTGGAACAATTAAAAATATTAGGACCTATATCTAATCACTCTGTATGATTACTCCGCAGCAAGCAAAGGCTAAGATTACCTGGACCAGGAGCAACAAAATAAAATTGCTCTGGCAAAATCAACTACTTCATGTTTCAGTCATCATGATACAATGGAGCAGAGGTGGGCACAGTTACAGTATGGCGCCCATTGACACCCTATTGATTCCTAAGGGTCATGTCACTTTTTGGTAGATACTGGAGAATAAGGCCTAGTTTACACTCGCAGTTGAGGGTGGTTAAAAAAAACATGGATGTGCTGCATTTTTATCCAATGCGAAAGTGTACATGAGGCCTAAAATCAACAATCCCTGGAATTCATAAAGATTGGCGCAGGCAGATTTAGCGAAAGTGTCTCGCATGCATTCTAACAGTGGTTAAGAATGCTCCAAATTCATGCACCTGTCTAGAATATGTACTTGAATTTGGCTCATGATGTGCCACTTTTAGAATGCACATGAGCTACTTTCACAAAATATATCTTAGTTTTTCTCTCTGTATGCCAAAAGAGAGTTAGTTGTAATTGGCTCCACGTTTACATTTGATGCATTCAAGGCAACAAGGCAGCATAAAATTGGTGCATTTTAGAACAGTCTGAATCTGATGCACAAGTTGCTGTCATAATCAAAAGTGTCATAAATGCTTCATGAATTTGGAGCAATACATTAACAAGAGGGATTAACACCAGAAAAGTAGCACAGCAGCTTTTATTGAATTCCTCCCAATATCTCTCGGGGATCCTATTGATGAGTTCTGCACACCTGCTATGCCCATGATGATTGTCCCTCACTCTCCCTGCTGGGTTTTTTCATTTACCATAGGGCTTGTCACACCAGGTAGGCCATGTTGCGCTGACCAATGCAAGCTCAACACAAGAATACGTAGAAAAAAATTAGTCTCTGTGTGTCCTATTCACACCATTTATTTGTGTTGGTGTGCGTTGCAAAAAAACCAGCATGTCTGCATTTTTACAAATGTCAAGCTACAAGAATGCGAGTCAGTGCTCTGCAGCTGTTGTGCATAAAGCTGAATGTAATGCAATTTTGTGATATTTTAAAAAACACTGCGATGCGTTGTAACAACGCATTACACTGCCCCTAGATAACGCATGCAGCAGTGCATGCACACTATACAGACTGCAACGCACATCCACAAGTGAAAACAAGCCCTTATGTTAGTGAACATGCAATTGGAAGAGCTGGAGGTCATAAAGGTGGGTAGGCAGACATAAAACTCCCAGGTGGATAGGATTCCTAAGTAAGAACCAACACTACAAGAAACGTATCAATATTGTCACTAGCCAGGAAAGTTTCTTCTATGTCCCTCTCTGATTTTGTTTCACTGTTACTGGGGCCTGAGTTCCTTTGCTTGCACAGCTAAGCTCCACCAACGTCCATTCCCCGGTCAATTTAAATTTGCTTTACTTGCCACAGAGGTCCTGTTATTGGACAATGGAATGGCTAATGAAGGTTATAATCGGCACTTTCTACTATTAAAGCAGCCTTTATTAGCCATTTAAAGGTAGAGAAACCCTTGAAATAACTGTGTGGTCTCAAGGAGCCCCTGCTAGCAACTTAGTATCTACCAAATACCATACATTAGTGTGATGGTCACTGGGTGGAATGCTCCTACATTTGTGGTCATTGGGAACAATAGTACAGTAAAATGGTCAGCGCTAAAGCAATAGAAAAAAATAGGAAAAACGGGCAGCTTGCAGTAGGTCAGTATGCCAAACCCAGTACTAATAATTCTTATTTTGTGCTGGTCTTTTGTGGGTTATTTTTGAAAATGTAATTTCCCTTTTTCATATATTGTGGCAATTGCCTAGGAGTAAAGTCATGGTAAAATGGCATTTTATGTTTATATTTACCTTTTTTTAAATTTTTCATTCCATGATTATGGCTGCCGGTGTTTTTTTACCACAATAAAATGGTGCTCTCTGGCAGTGTGTTTGGCCTCCAACAATACTGCCATCATAGTGGTACCTGGTTCATGCCATTGGGAATGATAATGTTTTATCTCTGGGAAAATGGGCGTCACAATCTATGACTACAAGAATATGTCGTCCAGAATAGTTAGTGGCTCTCTAGTGTTTGTTGTACTTATTAACATGCTAATTAAGGAGACTCTATACCGGTCCCACGGTTCCCCTAAAGAAATGCATTTGCACAAACACATCAAGGTAGAGCTACGTGCTGACGTCACACCATTTCTTCTGATTTTGAAGCTGGTGGCCATCTCTGTAAGTTCACTGTTCTTTATGTTTTATTTTTATATGAAGATTTAATTAATTTTAAGTAAATACTACACTATATTTCCTTCTAGATTGTAAGCTCTAACAAGCAGAGCCCTCTGTTTCCTCTTATACCAAATTGTATTGTAACTGTTATGTCTACCTTCATTTTGTAAAGAGCTGAGCAAACTGTTGGCGCTATATACATCCTGTATAATAATAATATTTGGTCCCTTGGTGTGGCTTCATGCAGTGAGCGCTTCTCTCCTATACAACAAGTAGTAATACCAGGCAAATTCATACGTTGGTCTATATAAGCCCCTTTCTCCCGGGTTTTGGTGCATTTTGTGAGCCACTAGTGTATGGAGACAGTCCCCATTTCCTAGGGTTTTGCTATCCTGGAAAGAAACCTCTCCACTTGGGACCGAAGTGGCCAGGCCGCGCTTCACCCTCTGAAACAGATGCTGTTGGCATCTTGTCAGCCACATTTTTGACTGCATTGAACCGTGAGCGGTTTCCCTAAGCGGCGCTCTCTCAGTAGGGTGTTTGCAACGTTTGCATCCTGCTTAATACAAGTTTTTAAGTTTTATTGCAACCAGACTCTGTGTGTTCAGTGTCACCGCACCACGCTGCACCTCCCCACAAACATATATACACTGATATCCGTCCTATAAATAATTGCTTAATCAGCTTATTCAAATGCTCCATATTACTAATATAGAAACAAGATATACATAGATGTGTATAGTAAGTGCATTGTAAGTGTAAACAGATAATTAATCATTTTCAGCAGTTAATTGAATCATGTACTGAGTATGCAGCTTCTTTGTCTTTTAATCCTTTTCTATGTACCAGTTTAAGCTGGTGCCATGATAACTGCCCCAGGTTTCTTGTTTCAGGGTGGCTCCTTTCTCTTGCAACACCCTATGGAGTCCTTGCACCCTTGCATGCAGGGACTAGAATTGTGTGTCCCTACACTGCGTGCATCAATAGAAACACACAGCCCTTTGGCCTAAGATGGCAAGACACTCCCCTGCTTCTCCTCCCCCTCCCTTCTCCAAGCTAACAGACTGTTGGACTCTGCACTATCCAATGTTACCTCTTTCCTGTGAAGAATGGAATGTTCAGGAAAGCAGGACTGAGAGATTATAAACATAAACAGTTAACAACTTTCATTTCTATATCTTGTCCCCCTGATTTTTATGGAACTTTCTGCCTGCACTTCAATGATTTTTAGATGTCTACCCCGTATCCGAGAGGAGACGTGAACATTTTTTAAAGTCCCGGAGGGATTAGACACAGTACTTTGCAAATCTCCTGCATGGGGATTTGTTACTCTAGTGCTCCTCCCTGTTTCATTGCCAGGCCATATAGGACCCGGTTTGTTTTGTTCTTCATTATTGCTTGTTTCCATTAAGCTAAACATTTATATGGTACTGTTTTCTTTGCAGAAATGAAATGATTGCTATATAATTGTACTAACGCTTTGTGAATAGGGTCAATAAAAATGTACTGAATCGGAAAAAAAACATAAACAGGTGAATACTGTGAGTCAATTTCAGTGTTCATATTTTGCCCGGTGTCCCCCTTAAACTTACTTATGTGCATTGGACAACACTAGGATTAGTGGTGTGGAATGTGCCTCACATAAAGCAGAACAAATGTGATCCATAAAACGTCAAACGATCTGCACAGACACGTTTACATGATGTAAGGGCCGTGTTAGCTATTGTGCTGGAGGTGCAGTTATCTTTAAAGCGGTGCAGATGTTCTGGGTTATATAACATGACACAGCTCTCCAACTGGAACTGTTTAATTATAGGGATTTCTAGAGGGAATTCACACTAATTTTTCTCCTGAGATCTACATTAACATCATAATCTGACACTCTACTTCCTTTCTGAAAACCTCAACTTTAAAACAATGTAGGAATCATACAACCATTTTTTTACAGTGCTACTACTAGTGCCAATCGTTCAGCAGTGAAAAATCATTGGAGGGAGTTTGCCCCATTCTGTTTCAAATTTAGCTCCATTTTTGCGCCCTTTTTGATAAAACAGGATGGTAAAATAAACTGTGTAAATCTAATGTGTTTAATTTTGTGCTTCTGATGTATCCAACATGTAGAGGATATGTATAGGGCGCATCAATGGAAAAGGCTGTGGACCGAGAGATGTCAGCTGGGGATGGAGGAGACACTGGACAACAGGCACCAGGCAGCACTTCTAGGAGTTGAAGCAAACTCTGTATGTGGAAGAGGATAGAACAGGAAGGCACTTCTAAGTGCAGTATATCCAGAAGAATCTTTAATAATGACGGTTAGAAACAGTTACAAACTTGTAGTTAAAACAGGCTCAATAAAATCGTCAGAGTGCAGAGGCTCAATCCACCATGTGAGAACTCACTGTGCCGGCTAGCAGCTGCAGGGGAGCTGAGGATCAGATGTCCAAGATGGCCGCCGCAAATTCCGGGACCACTGGAGCGCACACAGTCACGCTGCCCAGCGTGCATTCCAGTGATCCCGGGAACTTGCGCCTTCCTGATGTATCCAACATGCCTTACTAGGGATCATTCTTGTCTACAATTATTTATGGAATGTTGGTGTAAGCCGTGTACCGGGGTGGGCTCCCCAGGATACAGTGAAGTCACGAACAAGGAAAGCAACCCTGACACCAGCTTTTGCAACAACAGAATTTTACTTAGATGTGGCAAATGAACACAACCACAAATGCTGGAAACATACAATAAATTTACATACACCCAGCCCAAAGGCTGAGACCCTTGTGCTGCACAGCACGGCGCCTTCTGATGGTTGAAGGTAGAAAGTGTAGTAATTTACCTACTGGCGTGCACAACTAAGCTGCCACACCTTACCTGTTATTACCCTAAAAGAGCAGGAATCAGTGTATGGGTGTATGGTATGGGCTAGCCTGCGGAGCAGCACAACAGCTTACAATCTTACACAAATCTACAGTATTCCCCCTCCTATAACTGGTCCTGTAGCATGTGCCTGAGTATTCCTTCTGAGCAAAACGCCAGTCTGGCTTGAGTTTGTGGGATTTTATCATCTCTCATGTGAAATGTCACTTTAAGTTGTGGAGTCCTTCCAATCAGTAACAACACTTGTGGCCTGACACAAACAGAGACCCTAACTAACTAACTATAGGCCTGTCTCAGTCTCAAGGCGCCAACACTGAAATGAGGTGCATGCACGATCTTACCGACCCGGGTCTTCTTTGCATCTGCTGGTGACTCTGAACAGAACAAATGTCTCTCCAACAAGCAGCAATCTCATCAGCATTCCTGGCAGCAATCTTCCTTTCTCTGAACAGGATCAGCGTCTTGAACACCATCAGCTTCACTTAGCTGCATTTCTGATTACAGAGGGATGTTCTCACACCTGGATGGCATTGGATTCTCAGCTCACACACAGCCCCATTCTCCAAAGCATGGCTGCTGTCTCCTCTTCCTGTTCACTCAACTCCTGTGTGAAAATTCCACCTCTTCATGAATATAGAAGTATCTATGCAGTCTGAGGCTGTGTTAGAAAAACAGTGACATCTTGTGGCTAAACCGCAGAATGTCAGTCAAAACATTTGATTTACTCCAAACAGTGTTCAAACAATGAGAGCTGTTTCCCCATTTTACATTGGAGTAACACTTTAAAGTACATCTGCCCCAATCTGAGAGGTTTCCCTTCACTACTTTTCTGTTGATACCCAGACATGAGAAAAATCCCCTGCTGGACAGTTGTCACCAAAACAAGTGTCCCCAATGGAAAATTTCCCCTCCATTCCTGTTGTGGTAAAAGCTTAAAATTTTTCACCTTTCTTCACTTTAACTCATGTCATTTTGTGTCTTTTATATATGCCTGAAGTTTAGCGTTAAATAGACCCTGTCACCAAGTTAAAAAAAAATGCAGTTAAAAACACAGAAAGAACAAGTAGTTTAAATGCGTGGAAAACAGAACGGCAATACCAGAGGGACTTTTAAGTTGAACTCCAGTAATATAGCTACTTTGTCCAACAAGGTACATGTTACCTCCTGGACTGATCTGTTATTTATACAGTCATGGCCGAAATTGTTGGCACCCTTTATATTTTTCCTGAAAATCAAGTATTTCACACAAAAAAGGTATTGCATTAACACATGTTTTGCTATACACATGTTTATTCCCTTTGTATGTATTGGAACAAATATAAAACAGAGGCAGAAAAGCAAATATGACATAATGTCACACAAAACCCCAAAAATGGGCTGGACAAAAGTATTGGCACCCTTAACTTAATATTTGGTTGCACACCCTTTGGAAAACATAACTGAAATCAGTCGCTTCCTATAACCATCAATAAGCTTCTGACACCTCTCACCCGGAATTTTGGACCACTCTTCCTTTGCAAACAGCTCCAGGTCTCTCTTATTGGAAGGACACCTTTTCCCAACAGCAATTTTAAGATCTCTCCACAGGTGTTCAATGGGATTTAGATCTGGGCTCATTGCTGGCCACTTCAGAACTCTCCAGCGCTTCTTTGCCATCCATTTCTGAGTGCTTTTTGACGTATGTTTGGGGTCATTGTCCTGCTGGAAGACCCAGGATCTTGGACGCAAACCCAGCTTTCTGACACTGGGCCCTACAGTGCGACCCAAAATCCTTTGGTAATCCTCAGATTTCATGATGCCTTGCACACAGTCAAGGCACCCAGTGCCAGAGGCAGCAAAACAACCCCAAAACATCATTGAACCTCCACCATATTTTACCGTAGGTACTGTGTTTTGTTCTTTGTAGGCCTCATTCCGTTTTCGGTAAACAGTAGAATGATGTGCTTTACCGAAAAGCTCTATCTTGGTCTCATCTGTCCACAAGACGTTTTCCCAGAAGGCTTTTGGCTTACTCAAGTACATTTTGGCAAACTGTAGTCTTGCTTTTTTATGTCTCTGTGTCAGCAGTGGGGTCCTCCTGGGTCTCCTGCCATAGCGTTTCATTTCATTTAAATGTCGACGGATAGTTCGCGCTGACACTGATGCTCCCTGAGCCTGCAGGACAGCTTGAATGTCTTTGGAACATGTTTGGGGCTGCTTATCCACCATCCGGACTATTCTGCGTTGCAATCTTTCATCAATTTTCCTCATCCGTCCACGACCAGGGAGATTAGCTACAGTGCCATGGGTTGCAAACTTCTTGATAATGTTGCGCACTGTGGACAAAGGCAAATCTAGTTCTCTGGAGATGGACTTGTAACCTTGAGATTGTTGATATTTTGCCACAATTTTGGTTCTCAGGTCCTCAGACAGTTCTCGTCTCCTCTTTCTGTTGTCCATGCTTAGTGTGGCACAGACAGACACACAATGCAAAGGTTAAGTGAACGTCTCTCCTTTTTATCTGCTTTCAGGTGTGATTTCTATATTGCCCACACCTGTTACTTGCCCCAGGTGAGTTTACAGGAGCATCACATGCTTGTAACATTCTTATTTATCCGCAGTTGTGAAAGGGTGCCAATACTTTTGTCCAGCCCATTTTTGGAGGTTTGTGTGACATTATGTCGAATTTGCTTTCTTTCCTCCCTTTTTTTGTTTTGTCCCAATACACACAAAGGGAATAAACATGTGTATAGCAAAACATGTGTTAATGCAATACGTTTCGTGAGAAATACATGATTTCCTGGAGAAATATCAAGGGTGCCAACAATTTCGGCCATGACTGTATCTGACATTTTTATGGAGTTGCTGGGAGACAGCTGTCACCATGGTACTGGGAGCTCCGATGCTGGACCTTCTGGTCTCAGCTACTTTAGAAGTAGAATCCGATGCAGTTGCTATGCCCACCCCTCCTCTCTGTCTGCCCAATCACAGAAGCCTTCATATTATGTGAACTCATTCACAAAATACAAAAGCTTCTGTGAATGGGTGGCAGAGGGGCAAGCAGACATGCTATGCATGCTGCTCTCCTCTCAGAGCCCCACGTGTCTCCTCTGGGAGTACCATAACACTGTCAGATGTAAATAATAGAGACAAGTCCAGGAGGTGACATGCGCCTCATTAGACTTAACTCATCGTATACCTGCATATTTTACAAAGCAGCTGAATTCCTAGAATTTAGCTTTAAGGGTACATCACCATTCATATAACAACTTTCATCTATTTTAAATATTTTAGCTTTTATTAATACAATAGCTACAATAAAAACAGCGGCTGATTGAACTTATATATTTGCTGTTTGTTAGTTTGTACAAAATCCATGCAGACTCATACACGTGCAGCACTACCCCATAGAGCTGCTGAATAGAATGGGTCCCTTAGTGAACACACAACACATATAGTGTTATAGTGGCGCTAAATTAATAATGAGAAAGTGATATAATGAGTACAACAAAATCAATGTGATTAGATGATATAAAATATTAAATTATTGAATCCGTGAATTAATGAAAACACAAAAATAATCAATTATATATATTATAGTCATCCAAAGTCCATGGAGATTAATCCTTTTTCTTTAAAATTCACCACGTGCTGTTTACTGGGAACCAAGTGCTTCGCAATATCCCCCACATGGATGTGCACTCACCAAAGGTAGTTGTCTCCCACTCACATGGTTGGCAAACAGGCTTCAAGGGATAACCTTCCCAAATATAACCGAACTGTAACCGATGCCTATAAATTATACAAGTATGAAACTCCACTGTCTCACGATTATCATGTAAAACAAGAAAACAGAGAGGCGCTCCAATGGTGTAGTATAAAACCAAGATTCTTTAATTTATCAAATGGACATTACTCACAAGCAAATGAGTGTAAAAAAGCCCAATATCATAAACATGGATAAGCCTGAAGTGGCAATAGACCATAGGTGCTCTCACCACCTCCGGATTGTTGTTATTTGAAGCCGTCAACGTCACTTCCGGTTGCCGCACCGTCACGCAATGACGCGTTTCGTCACTTCCGACTTACTCATAGGGGTCGAGTAAGATTATATTGTATACATTCAGGGCAATTTAATAGATGTTGATAATTATCACATTTAGTTTATTATCACACTTTTTATTATCATACTTATCTCATTTTTTAGAATGGGTCCCTCGTTCTTTGCTTCAATCTCCTCAAGTACCTCAGCCCCCTCTGACATGCTAAATTGAATGTATAGGCATACACTGGCACTGAAAATTTCCAGAAGTAGCACTTGGCACTCAGCAGAAACAAGCTTCATGCAATTCAGTAAATACAAACTGAACATACTGTCACTAAACGAAGCTGACTAAAAACAAGCATAAGACTGAACCAGCAATAGTAGTCACACCTTTAGTAAAGTAAAGAGGAGTGGAAAAGACTAAGCATGAAATGATATCTTGTGTCCAGATCAGCATAAACAGTAGTGGTGCAACAATGAGTAGTAACAGAACTTACGCTACCAAATACAGTGACTATATTGCCAGAGTGCATTAATGGCAGAGATGCTAGGCCTAGACCGACTGGTGTACATTGACTGTGGGAATTGTTATTAACAAAAGATGAGGTGCTTTAACTAGGGTGATCCTTTAGATTGTTCTTCTTTCAGCTTTAGTTGGGGCCCTTTAAGGAATGTTGGTGCGCTTAAAGGCCATCCTAACAATCCAGCAGGCAGTGTAGAGTAGTAGTGGTACAGTGGAAATGGCACAGGTGCAGTTTCCAAGTGGAAGGTATAGGTGCAGAATAGGTAGGACACAGAATCGATGGGAATGTGATGTGCTAACGGAACATATGCTGGGTGATGAGCCCTCTCACCGGTTCCTGCGATACAGCTGCGCTCTTACTGTAAAAGGGGCATACTGCTCTTTCTTTTTCTGAGGTGTCTGCGAAGTTCAGCTTTGGGAAGCAGCAGGTGAGAGGACATTCTAGACTCTGTGGCAATAGTTCAGCTCAATCCCTTTGGTCTGTGTTTTGCTGCACGGCCGTCTTTCTCTTCCTGGGCCTCCCGCTCAATCTCTCCCAACCTAGTCTAGCTGCAGCCTGACCCTGGCTACAGATGTGCACTCTCCAAGTCTGTGGTGCCAAGAGAGCAAAGTATTCTGAGGCAGTTAAGTAAAAGCAATCTCACTACTCCCCCTGTGCATCCTAGGAACTGTACTGTACAGAGTCCACTGGCCCCATTGTATGACTGCCATCTCAAACTACAACTCCCATGATTACCAGTGTTCTGCATAGAAATCTATGGGCTGGCATAACTGTGGTTTTCCCCCTGCTGGTTGGAGGGAGATACTGCAGAATAACATCAGCATTACTGTACAAAGTAGAGCAATAGCGGGCACTGTTTCCTCCATGTTGCTGTAGCTTCTCACCTAGCTGCACACATATTCATTTGACTTATTGCTTTGAGTTCACTGGGTAGAAATAATCTTCACATAGGTCCACCAGGTGGAAAAGATTTCTTTTAACGTGTTTCATCAGTTTTAGTTCAATTCATCAGGAGAAGATTACACTGAAAATGAATCTACAAAATAAATGTATGTGAACTAATCACATAGTCAAAACAATGCACCCATACTATGGTCATGAATGCCATATCAGTGTCAATAGCACTTATAAATCAGCCAGAGATAAAAACTGAAATTTGCAGCATTGCAATTGATACTGCAATGTTACTGCAATGTTGCTTGAACCTGACGCTGCATAATAATAATAATAACAAATCATGTAAGTATTCAGTAAAAGACATGGACATTTGCTTTTGGCTGGAGTGATGTTGTTGAAAGGGGATGCCTGAATACCTAAGTGGAAGCATGTGAAGTGGGCCATTGCAGTTAGACCACAGTTGGCTGGATAGGCATGACCCATAATAGGCTGCACTGGTGTGGTGTTCAGAATCCTGAATACTGTACAAGTGAAAGTGCAAGCCTTGTTGGGCCAGGAGATGGTGGCGGCTGGTGGAAAGAGGTCTATCCACCCTCCTGTTGGTGAGTGAGGACCCCTCAGTGGAACACATGGCAGGTGACCTAAGCCCTGTAGGATAGTCCTGTACTTCAGTAGGCCCCTATCAGAGTAATGAAGACCTGCAACCACTACCATGCAACCACTAGGGACTTGTTTACATGAGTCTGCTGGGGCTGGTGACATCACCTCAAAGATCCAGCAGCAGTCTCAGGACTTTTGGATGTCTACACAAGGGACACTTTTACTTGTAAATAACGATGCCTAAAATGAGTTAAATGCACATTTAGTCTTATGGGCTTATTGTTGTTGAAATGAATGGGAATGGTGACAGGATCTCTTTAAAGCTAAACGTAGGGCACTAAAAACTTTCATTGAAACTGTAAGCTCACCATTTCAAAGAAAAATGAAAAACTGAACTAACACCATATGCCCTCCCCCTTCTACCAACCTGTGGTTGGCAGTGGTCTGGGGATTTGAAATCCCCGTTCTTCTCCCTCTTCTTTCTGCAGCACTTCCAAGACATTTTTTTTTCAGATTCTGATTGGTTGGTGCTAGCACAGAGATTCGCACCGAGCATACCCCATGCAGGTAAGTACAGCGGGGACTGGAGGGGTGAGTATGGTGTACAGCATCAGTTCACTTTTTCATTTTTTCTGAAAAGGTGAACTAACTCTTTAAATATATTCTGCAATAGCCACTGAGGATTATAAATCCACCTTGTGTGCACCAAATGCTTTTACAAACTCAGATATTGTATTACCTTGCAAAAATATCAATGTGTTGTTCATAGCCTGTGCAGAGAGCAGAGCTGTGGGAGCGACCCGGCAGACCCCACACACTACAGACTGCGTGCAGGAAACTATAGGAGGGGTGGGGACAAGACCAGTCACCCTGCCCAAACAGACTGAGCAGCAGTGACTGGTCTTTGCCACAAGAAGCTCCTGTACAGAGGGAAAGTTTCACACTGGATTAGCAATAGTGGTGTGACCCTCCTGTGCTCCAAATATTGTGTTTAAACAATTAAACAAATTAAATATATGAACCCCAAACAGCTGCTAGCATTAAATCATATACCAGTGATCAAGTGAATATAAACCATATAAATGCTGCGCTACATTCAAATTAAAGTGAATGTGGAATCCAATGACACAAATCCAATATAGTGACAATAATATAGAAATAAATATATAAGTGCTTGATGATATCAAAAATCATCAAATCAAACACCCAAAAGATGAAAAAACAAAAACTTAAATCTATACGCATGTGCATAAATTACACATACATATAGTTACATCATACGTGCAAATGTGAAGTGAAATAATATTTACTTATCAAGCGCAAAAAAAGTCCAATATATAAATATTAAAGGTGAAAAAATGTAAACGGTGTTTCCAATGATACTATAAAGTGACCACAGGTGAAACAAATCGTGCAGGTATCTGAGTGTAGATAGAACTTGTGAATCCAACCACCTTCTGGATTAGCCTCTCACCTCATCACTTCGACCCTTGCGGATCAAAGAGCAATAATGGATCCCTCTCACAGATCCTCCAGGCACCACAGCACTCCAGAAACGCTTTTCAGAAATCAATATTCCCACTCAAACTCTTCTCCAGGTATAGATGAAATATCAATATAGCAGCCAGTCCACATGAGACCCTCATGCTCTCAGATGAGGATATATCTGTGTTTGTTGGGTGTACAGCTGAATAACAGGTGTACCAAGATGGCCGCCACGCCGGAAATACGTCACCGCGCTTACGCCGACGCGTTACGTCACAATATCACGTGACTTCATCAAGCCTGATGAAGTCACGTGATATTGTGACGTAACGCGTCGGCGTAAGCGCGGTGACGTATTTCCGGCGTGGCGGCCATCTTGGTACACCTGTTATTCAGCTGTACACCCAACAAACACAGATATATCCTCATCTGAGAGCATGAGGGTCTCATGTGGACTGGCTGCTATATTGATATTTCATCTATACCTGGAGAAGAGTTTGAGTGGGAATATTGAATTCTGAAAAGCGTTTCTGGAGTGCTGTGGTGCCTGGAGGATCTGTGAGAGGGATCCATTATTGCTCTTTGATCCGCAAGGGTCGAAGTGATGAGGTGAGAGGCTAATCCAGAAGGTGGTTGGATTCACAAGTTCTATCTACACTCAGATACCTGCACGATTTGTTTCACCTGTGGTCACTTTATAGTATCATTGGAAACACCGTTTACATTTTTTCACCTTTAATATTTATATATTGGACTTTTTTTGCGCTTGATAAGTAAATATTATTTCACTTCACATTTGCACGTATGATGTAACTATATGTATGTGTAATTTATGCACATGCGTATAGATTTAAGTTTTTGTTTTTTCATCTTTTGGGTGTTTGATTTGATGATTTTTGATATCATCAAGCACTTATATATTTATTTCTATATTATTGTCACTATATTGGATTTGTGTCATTGGATTCACACTGGATTACTGAACAGATCTGGGAGAAACACACAATGCAAGTAAGAATAGACATGCCTCTTGTATATAGACAATATTTGCTTATCTTGGAGTTCAGTTTTAAGAATCTGCTATATAGTCTACTTGAAACATACTGTATAGAGCTGAGCTGAAGGGAATTTTTTCCCCAACAAACCTAGACTTTCATTTCAATCAGCTTTTTTTTAATTTATGGATATTCTGTATTAAGCACCTTCAGCCAATTTCATGGAAAGCACCCTTATTCTCTAACTTATTTGTAGCCGGAATGCATTAAGTATTAGTTAATATCCTTTGTTTTATGCCTATATAAAAATGACATTAAGCACGATTAGACATTAACAGATGTTAAACTCTGATGCCTGAGGGATCCTCTTTGCATGTAACCTTTTAATAGAATGATTCGGTGTAATATAAAAGCCGTAGTGTGGGAGGATTACCCCAACTTAGTACACAAGAAAATGTACATTGAAATATCCCATAATGTGTCCAGGACGTGTTTTTAATAACAGATTTTGGTCTTGTCTTAGAACAGATATACGTTTACAGGTGAAACAATTTGGGATGCAGCAACATACTGTCAATGGGCTCAATTAGCCATAAAAATAGCCGTGTAAAACTTGTGAAGTGCTTGAAATGGCAGTAAATGCATAATAATGACGGTATTCCTTCATCGACTATGTCTCATCTGGAACTAGGTGTAACGAAATTAAAAGGGTTTAAATGAAAAGGGCTGGAAGCAATATTTTCTGTTTATGATTAAATCTGGGTAACGATGAGTGATTGTACTGGATGACTTTGTAGAAGTTCTGTTATAAGAACTAAACTCTGCTGAGGGATGAGGTTCCTGTGATTTTCAGATGATGCGGACTCGTATGAAACCTAACTCCAACCAAATCTTTTTTAGGGTTTGGAATAAAGTGGAGAAGTGTTAGAACTTCTGCTGGATTTTTATTGCTTGCACATGCAAACAGAAATGTATCTTCTAATAGTAGTATTTAGTATTGTAAAGGTCTCAAGCTGGTTAGCTTCAGTGAGACTTCTCATATACAGCTGTGTTCAAAATAATAGCAGTGTGTTGAAAAAAGTGAATAAAGCTCATAATCCTTCTAATAGCTTTTATTTCCATACACACAAATGCATTGGGAACACTACACATTCTATTCCAAATCAAAACATGAAGAAATATATATCAAATTTGTGTTGTTCCTCTAAAAAAATTGAAGAAAAGTGAACATTAGACTGTTCAAAAAAATAGCAGTGTTTGTATTCTTCTTTACAAACTCAAACATTCACTATATAAACTGAAAAATGTTTGAAGATTTTGTTTTCCTTTGAATCACTTAATGAATATTTAGTTGTAGTCGCACTGTTTCTGAGAACTGCTGTACATCTGTGTTGCATGGAGTCACCCAACTTCTGGCACCTGTGAACAGGTATTCCAGCCCAGGATGATTGGACTACATTCCACAGTTCTTCTCTATTTCTTAGTTTTGCCTCAGAAACTGCATTTTTGATGTCACCCCACAAGTTTTCTATTGGATTAAGAGCCGGGGATTGGGCTGGCCACTCCATAACATCAATCTTGTTGGTCTGGAACCAAGATGTTGCACGTTTACTGGTGTGTTTGGGGTCGTTGTCTTGTTGGAACACCCATTTCAAAGGCATTTCCTCTTCAGCATAAGGCAGCATGACCTCTTCAAGTATTCTGATGTATTCAAACTGATCCATGATCCCTGGTATGCGATAAATAGGCCCAACACCGTAGTATGAGAAACATCCCCATATCATGATGCTTGCCAACCATGCTTCACTGTCTTCACAGTGTACTGTGGCTTGAATTCAGTGTTTGGGGGTCGTCTGACAAACTGTCTCCGGCCACTAGACCTGAAAAGAACAATCTTACTTTCATCAGTTCACAAAATGTTGCGCCATTTCTCTTTAGGCCAGTCAATGTGCTCTTTGGCAAATTGTAACCTCTTCAGCACGTCTTTTTTTCAACAGTGGGACTTTGCGGGGGCTTCTTGCAGATAGCTTGGCTTCACATAGGCGTCTTCTAATTGTAACATTACTCACAGGTAACTTTACACCTTCTTTGATCTTCCTGGAACTGATTGTTGGCTGAGTCCTTGCCATTTTGGCTATTCTTCTATCCATTCGAATGGTAGTTTTTCAGGTTTTTCCACGTCTTTCAGGTTTTGGTTGTCATTTTAAAGCATTTGCGATCATTTTAGCTGAGCAGCCTATCATTTTCTGCACTTCTTTATATGTTTTCCCCTCTCCAATCAACTTTTTAATCAAGGTACGCTGTTCTTCTGAACAATGTCTGGAACGACCCATTTTCCTCAGAATTTCAGAGAGAAATGCACTGTAACCAGCATGTACAACATTTGCTGCCTTCCTTCCTTAAATAAGGGCAATAATTGCCACCTGTTTTTCAAAGAATGAATTATCTCACTAATAGAACTCCACACTGCTATTATTTTGAACATGCCCCTTTCAATTAGTGATTCAATTACACAGAATCAGCAGCATGCATGTCATGACTGTTGGGTCTGTTGGATTTCTATTACTCTACTACACCTGCTAGTAAATTATTTGCCATGTAGAAATATCATTTCTACCAAAAACAGTGATTGATCCGGTTAGTGATGTCTGACTGCTATTATTTTGAACACAACTGTATATAAGAAAATCCCTAAAGGGAGGGAGGTCTTAGGAAAATGTCCAAACATACAAGAAGCAGTCAGAGAACCACACTGTTGACCACAGACATCAAAGTAATTGTTTTTTCAATAGTCAATAGAAAGAAAGCCAACATATGTTCACCTCTTCAAGAAGATTGTTAAGCCAAGTCCTGTTTTGGGACTATCTTCTTTATCAGGCAGTTAGATTAGAAACCCAATTTCTTATCTCTGGGCTCACTTCTTCACAGCTTCTCAGAGAAAATGTACGTTTAAGAGACCTTACTTTTCCCAGTAGCTCCAGGCCTCCTCCCAGGGCTACCTCAGCAACACCAGGGCCATCAAGATGACAGAGAGGTTGATGGTACATTTCAAGAGCAGAAAAAGACAATTTCTCCACACCACAGCAATTTGTACCACCTAGTTGGCCAGTTATCACTTTCCCAAATAGAGCTTGTTCACATGATTCAGTGTCTTCAGAACAGATATTACTTAGCACTTCTTTAGCTCAGGGCTATCGAAGATCATTTCTTTGAACTCTCGTACTTCTGATTCCTGGGAAGGGGAATCCCAACTCCAGGGTAACATAATGGCCTTCCGACCAGTCCAGCTAGAGCTTTCCACATCCCAAACCAGGGATCAATTATCCCAATCACAGTGCACCCTAACATGATGACTGACCCCCTCCAGGGACATGACAAACTTTCAGTGTAGACTAATCAGATTTGAGTAGAGTCCTCCATTACACAGGTGCTAACACTATTTCTCATTCCCCAGGATTTTTCAAGTGAAGTCTCCATTCCCAATAACAAATGTCCCCAACTGGAATGTAGTCACACTAATAATGAATCTATGGTGATGTATAATTCTTCAATGTGGACATCCTTAGTTAAATAGGAAACAGTGCTCTAGAGAATTTGTGAACCTTAAGGTACGCTCTCATTGCTGTAAACTGGTGATCACACAGTCTATGTCCTAAGAATGGTACTTCATGAGGGAGAAAACTCTGCTCTTTGTCTTATTAGCACAGAAAATGGCCATAATTGTTTTTAACATTTGACTCTTGTTGACTTTAATGTGGTTTGATTTCAGCTCCCAATCCTTAGTCATATCTGAAAAACCTGCCTTGAAGTGAACCCAGGTACATTCCACTTATCAGAAAGCTTCTCTGTGAGATTGAGAAAAATATATCGGAGTTATGTTCCCCAATCTGCAGATCTGATCCATCTTGCGGGGATCATTGGCTTGCAACCTATACCTTAACTGATCTTGCAACACCGGTCCGGGGGGGTGCGATGGGGACACAGGGAGGGGAAGAGCCAGGGTGTGTGTGCACAACAGGGACTGCCCACTTTTGGAGGGGTGACACCACGTGTTACTGCAGCGGTGACACAAACCCTAGGGACACCCCTGTCTGCACTGCTGTCCTGCCTGAAGACCCAAAGCCATTTACCATTGCAGCCCTGGGAGTTCAGCGACAGGAAGAGGACGGGGCATCCCTGCAGTGAAGATTTCTTCAGGATTCAGCTTCTTGCACAACATGAGACATACTTCATTACAGGTAAGTGACTAAAGCTGTAGGGATTTTTTTGTCAGCTAACCTTTAGCTTTAAGAAAGAACTACAAGGGGTGATGACCTACGGAAGGAACCATTATTATGCAGCATTCCAGGATTTATTCTTTGGTGGATGGAGCCTTGAATTTACAATGAATAACATATTTGTTAGAGAAAAACAATGACCTTTCTAAAAATCCTGAAAAGTTTATGGCTGGGGTTGTGTTAAAGGCACATGCATTTCAAAAGCACTTATTCTTCAAATAATTTCCTTTTAATTGGCAGGAACACGTTCAATAACAACACACTCAGTAAATAAACCTCCGTTTAGAAACAGCTGACAGAAAGAATGTACAAAGCAGAGATATTAATTTACACTGATAACAATGCCTCAGTATGAAGATAGAAAAATACCATTCAGGGATTTCAATTTCACCATTAATATTTCATCGCTTTAAATATTTAATATTTCTGTACTTTAGAGGATATATTATCCTATTACAATTAGTTGCAAAAAAAAAAAAGTATTCTTTATATAGCTTGTGTATACATTGAGATGGTTCCATAGTCACTAAGGAAATGCATAGGCTTGTTTATGCCAGATAAAAAAATCATTTGAAGTTTCACAATCTGCAGGAAGACTGGTAGTCGCTTGGAGTGGGGTCAATTCGATGTTCATTTTCGACCACAAAGTTCGAAAGATCAAGATAGAACATTTTTCTCAAACAAATTTCTAACAGCATGTGGGTTTTTCATTCAGGTACTTCAAAGTACTTTCCAATGACATTTGCCAAATCATTGGATGTACCAATTTTCGATCAATGTTTAGTAGGATTGATCCTTTGTAAGTCCACTAATGTGTGACCAGCATTAGGGCTCATTTACACTTGCTTTAAAATGTGGCCTTGGCACACATTTGTAAAGCGCTTTGAAAGCCAAAGTACCTGTCACTAAATATTGTATAATGGTAAGCTTACAGTCCTGTTTACATGTTGTGTTTGCTTTGCTTTGCTTCAAAAATTGTACCCCTTGTCACTTTGCTTGTGCTTCAAAGTAGCTTCAGAGCCTCCATAGAGGTCTACGGCAAAGCTAGCTTACAGCTTTTATTCAGCTTTAGCTTCACTTTGTTTTGGAGGCACTGCAGGTATGAGATATTCCAGGATGCACTGGTAAACCAGCAAGCAAATTGGACAAACGTTATCAGCAGTTACTTCCAGTTCATGTGCATATATTCTGGAAGTGTCTTGTGCAGATGTCACATTTGGTGCGCACTGTGGAGGAGCAGGAAGGTGATTGGGGTCCAGACTAGAGTGGAGCAACTAGCAGACTGCACACGTGGTGTGCAACATGGGAATGCTATAGCAGAAGGTGAGCAGGGACCGGATAGAGAGAACTGAGTGGCAGAGGATCAGCAGAGTTGGGGGACCAGAGCAAGAGAAAGATTAGCAGAGCTGGGGGACCAGTGCAGGAGAAACTAGCAATGTCACACGTGATGTACAGCATGGCAGCAATATAGCGGGAGGTGAGCAAGTACCAGAGAGAGAGGAGGTTCAGAAAACATGAGGATCAGCAGATCTGGGGAATACTACTGAGCATGGGATCAGCAGAGCTGGGGCTTACTACTGAATGGGGCAACAGCAGAGCCAGGGGTTACTGCTGAGTAGGGCATCAGCAGAGCTGGGGGTACTACTGAGCAGGAGATCTGCTGAATGAGGGTACTAATAAGCTTGGGATCTGATAAACTAGGGTACCAATGAGTTGGAGATCTTTTGAACATAGGTACTAATGAGCTGGGGATCTGCTGAGTTGGGGTACTACTGAGCTGAACTTCTACTGGGCTCCTTTAAAACAAATAAAAAATTAACACACACACAAAGGGTCTTTGCCACTCTTCATTAAAGCTTCAAAAAAGCATCACCAAAGCATTATCAAAACACCACTGAAGAATTACAGAAGCATGACAGAAGCCTCAAATAACGTCAAAAAAGCATGTTGAAGTGGTATGTGCTTTGATGTGTGTTAAAGTTGAAGCAAGTGTAAATGAGCCCTTACTCATTCATTTTCATTGGGTCTCATGACTGGATGTCGCATTTGGGGTGCCGTTAACAGTGAATGGCTACTCAAGTGTAACACAGTTTTTGCTCAGTTCATGAACATTTGCATAGTTATACAGTTTTGCACTTGTTTATGTGTGACACAAATGCCCAAAACTTCAATATAGACAGTTTTTTACTTATGACTGCTGCCAGTAACCTCTGCTGGCGGCAAGAGGTTACAAATACAAATTGTAACCTCTTGCCGCCACATAACATATATTTGCAGTGGCAAAGGGGTGGCTTTAACACCCACACACCTCACATATATGTCCATGGGCAGCAAGGGTTTCTGTGTTGAGATTGTGCCTACTCCACAATCGCAGCACTGTGACCAAGCTGTCAAAGACAGCTTCTCGTCTCTAGTAATGATCATGAGCAAGTGGGATAGGCTCCGGATCATGTGACCACTGTGACAGCCAAACACAGTGGTTATGTAATCAGGCAGACCTTCCCATACCACGAGTGTATTAGCTCAGTTAAATAGGGGCTGGGGAAGGGGTTGAGGTCTAGTCTTATTATTGTCACTGGTGAAAAGTGAAAGTTAAAACGCAACATTTTGAGGAGGTAAGAACCCCCTTTCTCAAAGACCTCCTGCCTCCTTCTCCTGCCTTTCCTCAAGGCTGAAGGTTCTTGGGAAAGGGATTTTCACAACGTTGAAACTTTTTTTTTCTCCTTCTCTCTCTTTTTCCGGGGTCCTATCAAAGTATCCTTTTCATTCTATGTGAAAAATTCTGCGCAACAGTCTCAAATAAAAATAAAGTACTAAGTGATAAATCATCCCAAAATTTCACAAATAAATGTGGTGCACTAAACAAATATAATAATAAAAGCCAAAATTAAATGAATCATACATGAAACATTGCAAAATAACATATGCAAACATGAATGTGACACTTATATACAGTATATGAAAAAGAACGTTATGTGTATCTGTCATCGGTCCAAAAAGTTGAAAATTCTTTAAAAAAAAGTGATATGAATTTTCTTCCAAGTGAATAACCTCCACCCACCCCCTAAAGGGTATCCACTCACCTTCAATGCTGACACTCACTACAAAGGTTAGATACGCATGTTGTTTGTATCAGGATTCTAAAACTCCTCCAAAACTCCTCCAAGACACTTGGATCTCCAGCATAGATCAAACAGCTCCCAGACCTCTGTTTCATGGGTTAATTAGTAACCCCAACCATTAGGGGAATGAATCCCATAATCAGGCCACTGCTGTTAGTGGCGCTGCTATGTTGGTCAGCCTTGGAGGCCACCAGCAGCTGTCTGATTCCTATCTGGAGATCCATATAGGACGAGTTTTGAAGGATTATTAGTACCTATCTGAGTCCTTATACAAAAATCATTTGTATCTGATCTTAGTTTTAAGGGTCAGCACTGAAGGTGAGCGGACACCCTTTAGGGCCCTGGTCCCCAATCTGAGGCCCAAGGGCTGCATGTGGCCCTTTGATATAGAATGTGTGGTCCTCAGACCTTAGCAGTCTGTAGTGGGAACATTGATTAGGGTAATAGCATCTCTACTAGCCTCATGTAACAGGTTCCCGGCTCTGTATTGTGTCTTTTACAGCATAACCCCAGCCAAAAGTGTAACATTTCCACACTCTTTGACTCTCCTTTGCTCTATTAGGTCTGTAGTTTCTGACAGTCCCCTCAAGCATTATAAAACACTGCTTTATGGGGTCAGAGGAACCTGGAGGTCATTCACTTGGGAGAGCACTTATATGACTTTTTTTGGAGAGTCATAGACTTTGTGGACCTATCACATATTTAGCACATAGCGTTCTTTTGCACATATATATATAGGTATCCTTTTCCTTATTCATTATTTATTATTCTGGGTACTGAATTCCTGTATGTATTTCTGAAAATCAGCTGTTGTATGACTTAGTGGTGCTCACTGTACCTATATACATACATGTATTTTTGTTGGAATTAACAGTGGTGTGAATACCCATGCTGTATTATGCTTCATGTGGTATGACATACCTGGATATTTCTACGTATATGCCTAATACCACTTTAGTGCTAAAGCATTTCTGTTACTCTGTGTGCTTACTCTATGTGTTTAAAATGATTGTTACTAGCAGATTGATACACTGTGGATGCTAAATGGTATAGATGATAGTGGTGTGTAGACCTTTTTCTGCTAATAACAAGGTGTACACCTTTAGAATGGGCTAACGCTAGCCTTCATGGTAAAATAAATAATTTTACCATGCAGGCTATAGATTCGGTCACTCCAGCAGGGAGCTATGCTATGTGTGTTTAATACGCATTGCACGTTTTTTCACATAGTGACACTTCATTCTTGCCGCTGCACGGTTGCATGCGTTGTCATCCAGTGAGGTGTGGAAAAATGCAGACATGCTACATTGCATCACACCAGCATTGGGGTGTAAATAGGGTACATTTATTTATTTTGGGTACTTATATAACGCTGTAAATTTACACAGCACTTTACACATATATATATTGAACATTCACATCAATCCCTAACCCTCAAGGGGTGTACAATCTAAGGTCCCTAACTCACATTCATACATACACATATTAGGGCCAATTTAGACAGGATCCAATTAACCTACCAGCATGTCTTTAGAGTGTGGGAGGAAACCCACACAAGCACAGGGAGAACATGCAAACCCCATGCAGGAGGCACCATGGTCAGGAATCGAACCCATGACCCATTTACTGCAAGGCAGACGTGCTTACCACTAAGCCACTGTGCCACCCTAGAAAACAATCATTTTCTTTGTGCCCCAGCAGTGACCTGCATTAATCTGGTGCGAAAAAACAGGTCACATAGGGGGTTATTTGCTAAAACTGGAGAGTACAAAATCTGGTGCAGCTCTGCATAGAAACCATTCAGCTTCTAGGTTTCATTGCAAAAGCTTAATTGAACAAACTGAAGTTAGAGCTGATTGGCTACCGTGCCCAGCTGCACCAGATTCTAAGTGCATCAGTTTTAATAAATCTACCCCATAGTGTGAATGAGCCCTTAATGAAAGTAAATTGGGTGTAGCTATGGAATTAGAAACAGGAAAGAAAAATTGAGAAAGAAATGTTATATCTAAAGCGTCAGAGTTGTACTTAGGTCTCCCCAACGCCGTTGCAGTATGTAAGAGACTCAGTGTGCTCAAAGCTTCTCCAAGCAGAACTGGAAGGTGGTAACAGATGCTGTGTAAGTGAAGTTCTTTGTTCACTCACTTAAGGCAAAAAGGTGGTCCTGGAATGTACTCAGCATCTGTCTGCCTGTGCAAAGAACAGTTGCTGAGCAATGTAACAATATGTTGGATGACTGCGACTTGTTTCAATTATTTAAACCTGATTCTAAATAGCTGCAATGTGTTCCTAGTACACTAGTTCCTTCCAGCTGCATGTCAGTCCTGCTAGACAGAGCAGTGTGGCATTCATATTCATAGCCTGGAGTTTCTGGAAATTTCAGAGAAAGGTGAAGATGAGGTACTGGATGAAGATTCAGTTGGGTGGTCATTCAACATCCTAGCTCGGTGTCAACAACACTCCACAAAACAGAGGCTCCCCTTGAGAAAACAAACGGGGAGGGGGAGAACCGAGACTTAAGAATCCACACTTCAACAATCCAATGGGAGGACCAAACCAACGTCCAAGAGTCCAGAAATTTTAATGACAACACGGGTTCACAGCAGATAAACGAAAACCAGCCAAAGTGTTTTGGCGATAAAAACAGCTCCTTCTTCTTCAGGGCTCAAGTAGCAAAGTAGTAGGCCTCCTAAAATGACGCTACAAAAAATATATTCAAGTATGTATTTTTAACTCAAAAAAGTACGTTATATTGCTTTCAGCCTCCTACAAATCTTTTTTGCTCGTTTTTTGCTGAACTGTATTTAAATACAGCTAGCATAAATACCTGAATTTAACTTGATTTTAGCTTCTTGCAATTCCTTGTAGAGCAGCAACCAGAATGGGACAGGGAAAGGCTAAGGTCCCTCTTACATGGGCTGGATTCGGTTTTTCTTAGAAGGGGATCCATCTGCTGGTCCCCTGCTGAGCAGAGCGGAGTGGGTGATTGACAGGTCCATGTTCACTCCTCTAATGCAGACATGGACACAGCCTGCTCTATGGGCAGTCAGATCGGAGATAGCCGGGTCTAAGCAGACACAAGTAACATCTGAAAAATGGACAGGTAGACACAATCAGACCTCTCGTTTGAAAGTGGCCCAGTATCTAATCAGGTGTTCTTCACTCACATCTGATAGCAAGGAACTGCTTATTCACTGTCCAACTACATACTTGGGGCAAGGAGGTGGCCAGGCTTGTGTTGCCTAACTGCAATTGAGAAAAGTCAAGCTTACAGGGTTATGTAAATCTCAGAACTGGAGGAAAATAAATAAAAATCCTTTGGCAGGTAAAAGATATCTAAAAAATATATTCTGATTTTGCATTTAGCTGTTTGCCTGAGTTCAGCTTTAGAGATTAATACAAAATGAAAGAATTCCTAGAGCACGGTTGGTTTTCTAATGCAAAGCATTTCAATGACTACACAGCTATTTTGGATTGAGTCCCATAATGCAATGATGCATTTAGAGCCATAAAAAAATAGAATGTTTTACATTTGAATGCAGTAATTTATGCATATGCACATGTATACACAAATACTAACAAGAGTATACAGTTACATTGAAAAACTGGGAGCCAGAAGAGGATGAAAAATAATTCTACATGTGTATATAAGTGTACGCACATTTATGCACCTGTATGCATAGATATGCAGGGGCTTTACAGAACATAACACATATATAATATATATATGTATATTCCCTATAGGGTTCAATATTGAGTTGGCCCTGCCCTTTGCAGCTATAACAGCTTCAACTCTTCTGGAAGGCTGCCCACAAGGTTTAGGAGTGTGTCTATGGGAATGTTTGACCATTCTGCCAGAAGAGCATTTGTGAGGTCAGGCACTGATGTCGGACAAGAGGGCCAGGTTTGCAGTCTCTGCTCTAATTCGTCCCAAAGGTGTTCTATCGGGTTGAGGCAGGACAGTCAAGTTCCTCCACCCAAAACTCGCTCATCCATGTCTTCATGGACCTTGCTTTGTGCACTGGTGCGTAGTCATGTTGGAACAGGAAGGAGCCATCCCCAAACTGTTCCCACAAAGCATGAAAGCATGAAATTGTCCAAAATGTCTTGGTATGCTGACACCTTAAGAGTTCCCTTCACTGGAACTAAGGGTCCAAGCCCAACCCCTGAAAAACAAAAAGACAGAGAAGCGTGATTGGTCACTCTAGAAAACACATCTCCACTGCTCTAGAGTCTAGTGGTGGCGTGCTTTACACCACTGCATCAGAAGCTTTGCATTGCACTTGGTGATGTAAGGCTTGGATGCAGCTGCTCTGCCATGGAAACCTATTCCATGAAGCTCTCTACGCACTGTTGTTGTGCTAATCTGAAGGCCACATGAAGTTTGGAGGTCTTTAGCTATTGACTCTGCAGACATTTGGCAACTTCTGTGCACTGTGCGCTTCAGCACGCGCTGACCCCGCTCTGTAATTTTACGTGGCCTACCACTTCGTGGCTGAGTTGCTGTTGTTCCCAGTTGCTTCCACTTTGTTATAATACCACTAACAGTTGACCATGGAATATTTAGTAGCAAGGAAATTTCATGGATGGACTTCTGAGAGGGACCCATTCTTTCGCAAAATGTTTGTAGAAGCAGTCTGCATGCCTAGGTGCTTGATTTTATACACATGTGGCCATGGAGGTGATCGGAACACCTGAATCCAATGATTTGGAGGGATGTCCCAATACGTTTGGCAATATAGTGTATATATATATATATATATATATATATATATTTTTTTTTTTTAAACGAGAGAAGTAATGCCGATTCTTTAGTGTGATTTCACCTTTGTAGCACTGTACAAGCCTAATAACATTTTTATTTCTTTAAGTTAATAAATGTTTAATACAGAGTGAATCTATGAAACTCAGTTTGCAAGGCATGTTTGAGTTTCTGCATAATTAGAGGCATTCCATGTATAGTTGATTAAGGCATAATTCTGCTTATAGGAGGTGGGGAATGTTCTTCCTATATAAAGCTGGCCACAGAAGGATAGAATTTCGAACAAAAAAGTCTTAGGTAAATTTGTACGACAATTCGTAGAATAGTATCAAAACATTCCAATGTTGCTGAAAAGATTTTGTTTGCTGTTAACACTGGATTTTGGAATGAATGGACGTTATCTGTTTCCTTAATTTTTCTTTTCACTGTGGTCAACAACGTTATGTCAAAATGTCAATTTGACCCCACTAATGATTAGAAAAATGAACAAACTTTTTTAGAACATTATTTTCTTAAAGAAGAACTCCAGGCAAAAAAAGATTTTTCCCGGATAGACTTACCCAATCCGTGATACTCCAAGTGCAAGACCAGTCCCCACTGCTTCTGCCTCCCCTGCATGCTAACAGTCTTCTGAATAGACTGTTCCTGATGTCATCATGCCCAGGATGTAGGGATGGAAGAAACAGTCCACCTCTGGACAAGGGGTAGCACCAGTTTCCAGGGGACTGAAGGATCAGGTAAGTTTAGCTTTTACCCAGAGTTCTTCTTTAAGAATTCTTATTTGAAATTCCACCTATCTGTGGACAACTGAAAGCAGGCCATAGATTGTGTGCTTTTCTTTCCTTATACTATTGCTCAAAGAAAAGAAAATCACTCAATTCCCCCAACAACACTGAAATCCCTCCCACAGCGCTATTGTGTTCTGCTGGCAGGAAGCCTTCTCGGCTGGCAGAACACAGTGATTATTGCTAGCGGCTATAGCCACCAGCTGTGATCACATGTAGAAATTCCAACAGGCTGGTTGTACCCAAGTTGATCGATGGATCGACTTCAGTACAACCAGCCTGCCTATAGATGGATCAAATCTCCGCTGGTCCCTGCCAAACCTGCTGAGATATGATCCATCTATGGCCAGCTTTAGTCAGTTTGCATTGTGTATAGTTTGATCCCCTGTACAGTTCAGGTTCATTCCAACTGTTCAGACTGAGTAGGAATCCTTCTCTATGCATGGGCACTATATATTTAGCCAACAGAATATATGAAGCATTGCTGTAGCTTAGAAGTTGGAGCAATCAGCAGTCTATTTAGACTTTCCTGGACAGCAGTATAAGGGACTATGCTTAGAACAAATTCTAGCGGAATACATTTTTTGTGCTATTTATGCTTTCAAATGTTTTACCAAAAGAATATATTGGTGGATTTGGCGGAGCAGAGTGCTCAGTACCTGTGTCCTGTTGATGTAGATATGTTCTAAATGACTTTCCCAATACCTGAGTTACGTTCAGCCGAAGGATACAATGTGACAAAGGAGATTTCCTCAACACAGCTGCCCTCTAAACATAGAAAGCAGTGAAGTGTATGGAGGGAAGTACAGCTGTTTTCAGATTGGAAATGTTTCTCGGAGTATGTTTTTTTTAACTCTTTCTGAAGAGTGAATAGTGTGATGAAGAGAGAGAATGTGTTTTATAGTGGAAGTCTAGGATAGATCTCAGTAATCTTAAAGCAGATGCAAAGCTTAATTTTTTTTTCTGAAAATAATAAACATGCGATACTTACCTTCTCCATGCAATGATTTTGCACCAAGCGGTTCCGAAACTCCTCTGGTCCTCCACCCCAAGCATTCTTATCTGCGTGCACCATCTTATTAAGCCACTTGCTATGGGGGCACATGTGCAGGTATACTCCTGAGCCGGGCTATGTGTGTCAATAGACACACACAGCACGGCTTGGCCTCAACCCCTATCCCTCCTCACAGGATTTGACTAACAGCGGAAGGAGCCAATGCCTCCCGCTGCTCCCAAGTCTCCTGTGAGAAGAAAGAAAGGGGAGAAGAGGTGCTGCAGATGGACACAGCACATGACTGAGATCAGGCTCAGGTAAGTGTTTAAGGGGGGCTGGGGGCAGCAGCTATTGAAAGTTTTTTTTATCTTAATGCAGAGAATGCATTTAGGTAAAAAAAACCTTTTACCTTTATGACCGCTTTAAAACGGCTTCCACCCCCCTCCTAGCTCCTATTATAACTACCGTGTAGAAGAAAGATGCTTATATTTACCTTCTCTCATGGTGCTCCAGTCATGAATCATGACCTCTATGTGATTACTAAGAAAACTAAGGAACTGCCTTCAAGGTTGAAATTAGAGAGCTGGGTTGGAAACCCTTACATATACCCAGAGAAGTGACTGGCCTCAGGTGATAAACAGAGATGAAACAAATCCTCCTACATACAGTAAGTTGTACCTGTTTATCTACATCACTCTTCAAAGTACACAGTTTACACCGCATTTCTGAGCTTCTAGAGGCAGGGGGAGGGGATCTGATGCCACACACTGCACAGCACAGAGAAAAGAGCTGAGTGTAATCTGAGATCTGAGTGGACAGTATAGACACTCTCTTTGCACAGTCTCACGGGGAAAAATACACAGCTGAGGCTCTCAATCACCTGCTGTATGCTTAGGGAAAAAGGGGGGGCAATCTTTTGGGATTGCTTGGTGTCAGTGTAAATGATTAGAGGTGACTCATGCATCATTTCAACCCTGGTGTTGTATAAGGCCACATATTTGTCAGGGGTTGTCCCAAAAGGTTCCATAAAGTGTAGGATATTTGGGTCGATTCCCCATCCACTACCGCTGCCTCTGATACCTCTGATAAACCAATTATTGGCTATGACTAAAACCTGCAGTGACCCCTGGGATTTCAATGATGATGCTAAGAGTTTGTTATGTGGAGTATTTTTTGGAGAGTGTCTTCCATGTTCTGTCCTTGTATAATTGAACCCTGAACTTTTGCTTACTGATTGTTCCTACATGGTGATTGAGCGTAGTCTTTGTTTTTTGTTAGGCTATTTACCTTGAGAGGCTTGTTTTCATTGGATGGCCTTGTTTGCATTGTTCCAGGGAATACCCTAATCTGTTTTGTATTCTAATTTTGAAACTACTGAATAAAATGAATAAAAAAAAACAAAGAAAAAAGTGACTCATGCAGATAGCAGAGAAAGGAGACAGCAGCTAGAGACTAGGTGCTTTGGATTTAGGCATGTACACACCATAGAAGTGCATGCTTTGTTCATTTTTATTTTCAGAGGTTTACAACCACTTTAAAGGCTTATCTATGGAAGTCTACTCCACCTGGCCTACCCAAGTACAATTTGTCACCATATATACCTTTTTTACAAAGTTGTCTTCTGGCAAGTCACATACTGTTTCAAGGTCCTTCATTTTTTCTCCACTTGAGTCTGTGGTCGATCCCCAATGATCCAGTTATCTAGTGCAGGGTTTTCTGTGCAGCATTGTGCTTTGAGCTTGGGGTGACATGATGAAGTACCCCTCGGAGGAGTGTCTATTACTTCCTGAGCTCAAAACAAGTGGGTTGAATGATGCCTTCCCAAAAGAGGACCATCCCTGGAAGACAGGGAGAATGTAGAGAGCAGTGCTGGTTCCTGGAGGGGTGAGTAATGCGTTACAAACCTATTTTTGAAGCACAGAAGTGAGGGAAAATATTTAATGCAGAACTTTTTTTGTTTACATAGAGTAGTAGGGAACATTTGATCATTACCAAATGCTTTTGTTTACAGTTAATAAAAGGGTATTATTTTTGCCAAGAATCAAAATTGCTGTTCCCAAGCTCCTTCATGTGATCTAATACCTAGGCAGAGGACCATATGGCCACTGCCTATTAGAGCATTGAGCATTTCATGTCATTAGAGACTGTAGGGAGTCTGTTGTTATCAGTCAGAGCGACCTTTAAACATGATTAGAGGATTAGCAAGGGACAAACCGGAAGTGGAACCCACAGATGTAATAAGGAAAAACTACAAGATTTTACAAAAAGAAAGAATTTTTTAAAACATGAAAGTGTATGTATAGCCTACACTGTTTTCTAATTTTAGACCAAGCAGGAGAAGGCCAAGACCCCCTCTGTAACTCTCGCAATACATTATTATTTTATTATTATACAGGATTTATATAGTGCCAACAGTTTGCTCAGCACTTTACAATATACCGGGAGACAATACAACGATACAGTTCAATACAAGAGGGATTAGAGGGCCCTGCTCCTTGGATCTTACAACCTAGGAGGGAGGGGCTAGTGGTACAAAAGGTAGTAACTGTGGGGGATGGACTGTTTGGAAGAGTAGAAGATTCCATTATTAGCTGAGGGCAGGATAGGCTTCCCTGAAGAGATAGGTTTTCAGAGATTGCCTAAAAGTGAGCAAAGTAAGCGATAGTCTGATAAATTGGGGTAGAGAGTTCAGAGGATGGGGGAAGCTCTGGAGAAGTCCTGGAGATGAACATGGGAGGAGGAGACAAGGGAGCTAGAGAGTAGGAGGTCTTGCGAGGAGCGGAGAGTATGGTTTGGGTGATATTTGGAGACAAGATCGGTGATGTAATTTGGGGCAGAGTTATAAATGGCTTTATATGTTATTGTTAATGTTTTGAATTGTATCCGTTGGGCAATGGGAAGCCAGTGGAGGGATTGGCAGAGAGGGGTGGCAGATACGGATTGGTTAGTAAGATGGATGAGTCTGGAAGCAGCATTCATGATAGACTGAAGAGGGGATAGCCTGCGATGAGGTAGGCCAATGAGGAGGGAGTTACAATAGTCAAGGCGAGATATAACAAGGGAGTGAATAAGTTGCTTAGTGGTTTCCGAGGTTAGGAACGGGTGTATCTTGGAGATGTTGCAGAGGTGAAGTCTACAAGTCATAGTAGTATGTTGCGTTACACAAAAGGGTCACATCTGATTTTTAGCACATTAGGGTGCATTAGCAGCCCATTATTTTAATGGCCTGCCTTAACAAAAAGCAATGAACATGCAACATAACATGCATTATTGCATGTGTAATAATGCACCTCAAAACTGTAAATGGGCCCTAAACTGGAAAAGCAAGATGTTTTATAAGATTTTTAATGGTTTCTGTGTCTCCTTTGGAATAGTTCCCTTTACTTCCTGCTCTAGGTCACCCAAGAAATCGCTATGAAGGGAACTGTTTCACCATCTTGTAGTGTAGTCCACATGTGTTATTAGGGAATCCACTAACGACTAGTGACAGTATAACAACAGAGGTCAAAAGGACCATGAAAAAAAAAATTAAATCAATTGAATCCAATTATTTTAAATTTGAAGTACAGCATGGCAGACTTTTTTATATATATATATATATATATATATATATATATATATATATATACACAAATATATATTTTAAACTCCACACTAAATATGCCAGTTAAATACATATATGATCATTTTCTTATTTTTGTTATTCTTTTCTGCCGCTCTTGTGATCCTGACACCTGCCAGACAGTGCAGCTCCCAAGGAGGTCCTCTTTTCAGAATACACTGTAGTTGAGTACCAACACTGCCTTTTAGGCCGGCTATACAGTAGAAGGGGGATTGCAGGAAGCGAATATCAGTTTTAAGATTTTAAGTATTTAATTATTTTCACAAATTCCAAATGTATTCATTTTTTCTTCCTGCCCGGAGTTTAACTTTAATTGCAAAGTACGCAGTCATTTCTACTGTATAACCTTCATAAGAGACACCTTATAACAATATTTCCAGTCATTAGCATCACCGAGCTCTCAGGTCTGTTGTAACTGTGTTTATAGCCAACTCCCAGCCAAGAGACAATGCTGCTATGTGCATTTGTTATCTGCAGCCCATGGCACTGCGTTCATATGTTCATTATACACACATAGATGGACAGCTGTTGGTTACCCTGGCAGCAGGAACGTGCAGCATCACAGGTCCGCGAACTTGTCAGGGCACGGCAACTTGATGCACAGATCGGGCACATTTGGCATTGGGCAATTTCACATCCTAATTTAATCCATGTGTTCATGATGAAGCCAAATGAGGCTATACCCCAAGCTTCGAATACTGTATGAAAGTTAAAACTGTTTGCATGGTGCGTTCTCAAAGACATACTTCTAATAGTTACATGGGGGGAGAGAAAATCCAAAAGAAGGAACATTGCTAAGAAATGCAGCCACTTTTCTGATGTGGGGCTGAAATAAATTACGCAGTGTGTCTCAATGTAAAACATTTTTGAAAGCTCTCTAAAGCTGATCTATAGAAAAAAAACTAAATATTCAATTAAAATAAATATATGGAAACTTGTAGCAGGGTGTAGGGGCCCTTTTACATGGGTTGGTGGTGGACCTACCCTCCCTTGGGGGAGGTTGGTGATGCAGAATGTGGTGGAAAAAGTGTGGAGCAGTTTGAGAGATAGCGGCTAGTCAGCACACTTTGACCTACAGGGGGAAAGCACTAGAGAGTGAGGCCTCCAAGGTTGAGATAGATTGAAAAGCAACCAAAATGTCACTTAATTTATATAGGACAGTGCTATGTGAGTGCCATGACCTTTCCTCTCTTGCATTGACCAAACCCTGACAACAAATGTTTTTGTTGAAATGTTATAAGAAAGGTTTGTGCCATTACCATATTTTTGGACAAAATTTTTAGACGTGTAGTACTCCCCCCTGCAAGGGCCCGCTGTTTAGGTCCCAAGGTTCTTTCCCCAGTAGGTGTACCAGCAGCCAGGCACACAGTAGCTCTTCTGACTCAATGATCAGTCTGAAGGTGTTCTTTTTTGGATGCTTTATCGCATAACCTGAACTTGGATGGGTGCAGGATAACTGTGGGATACTCCAGCAACATTAAGTAGTAACTTGAGAGCACTTATCTTCCTCCTAAAAGATGCTGAGTACAGTCCTTGCAACAGCAAATGATGGGCTGAGCTACAGTGGGACACTCTGTACAATGTAATCTTTAAGCACAGGCTGACTCTAATGCAAGAGGGATAGCAGCAGCTCACAGCCATTGGGATCTCCCACACCGGTCTGTTGTCACTAATGTCCTTGGATAATTGGATTCCTCCTTGTAATATCTTTCAGACTTATCTCCTGTGAAGTCTTTAGACCAGATCCCCAAAAGAAGCCCTTCAGTCAGCTCCAGCAAAGTTCAGGAGAATAGGCCCTCCTCAGTAGCGAAACTGGGACTTCCATAAGCAGCAAAAAAGCACACCTTGGACTGCCCAGAAGGGCAACAGCCCTTAAGGCTAGGATTGCCTCCTCAACAAGAACCCCTCTGTCCAGGCGCCAGACTAGTTATGCTGTCTCCCAGCCACCATCTGGGCATGCCCCCCCGGGATTGGCTAGGACTGCATATATATTCAGCAGATTTGACTCTCCCAACACACTATTTTCCAGAATCAGGGAGAAGTATCCAACAGGGGGAAGTATCCAGTCTTGCAGCCTGTGGGACACAAAACAGACAAAACTAATTGCAGGCAGCTCAACTAATTACAGACAGCTATTAACTAAATGTACCTAACCTAGCACCTATCTAGGAGGGTCTTCATAAAATACCTTTGACAAAGATGTGAAGCATTCGTTTTGTGTTGTTACTGGGACAGTGTGGCCTATAGTTGGGGGCAGGGGTTGTTTATCACCATGGGGGGGCATTATACTAGGAGGCTGCCTATTGATGGTTTGGGGTGCAGTGTGTGATTGATGCTGGCCCTGGAGCAGAGACCGAGACTACTGTGTGAATGGAGGCACAGTAATAGAGTACTAGAGTAATGTGTGTTCCCATTGTTCTGTATAGCACAAAAATTAACTTACCTCATAGAACTTGGTTTCTGAGCACTGCCACCTAGAAAGTGTTGGAAGGTTTGAGACTCTTGCAGGATTTCAACACCTAGAAAAACATGCTGAAGAGCGGGTGTTCTCCATGGACGTTGATTCCTACCACCCTCATCATCATCCCCCACCTTCGAACTAATTTAGCTACCAAAGGATTTACAACTTTTCTCATCCATTACTTCAATCTAGGCACCCCTAAAAGACAATACAACCAGCTCCTGGACCTCCTTTAAAAACTATACTGAAGGTAAAGTAAATAATAAATAACAAACAAGCAGGGATGAGAAAAAAGGACTGAGAATCACATCCCTAAATAAAGTACTAAACTCAAACAGCATGGGGGATTTTAAGATGTGAATGGTTGTGTGAAGGAAGGAGGTAGAGAGTGATCTGTTCTTCCAAATATGGTGATTTATTAATGCAGGTGGAGTACAGAAAATACAGCGGCTTACACATTTTGGCTGTTAGCCTAATGCAGGCCATAGATGGGGAGAAAAACGGCCGATTTTTCGTCCGAAAATAAAACCGGCCGATTATCTTATCGTTAGTGGACGATTTTGTCGGCCGTTTTTCGTGTATTTTGGACTTTCAGATTATCGGTGATGTTGGAAAATTTTCGAAAAACGCCGACTTTATCCTCATTGATGGTCAAAAACGAACGATCGTTTTCCGAAAAAGGATCACAAAGGCCACAAAATGACATCATTTCCCGTTATAGGTTACTCATTAATCGGCCGATTTTCGTAATAATTGGTGGTCAGGTAAGTTTTTTAGACCGACCGATAGTTCGTTAATCGGCCGAAAATCTGCCGTTTTTCTCCCCATCTATGGCCTGCATTAGTCATAGCCTGTGAATGGTTGTTCCTCTCCTTCAAGGGATCTGGCCACATATTTGTTTTACTACACTTGATCCTACCCATTTGCACTGATGCTGTTTTGATGAATGGTATAGTTATAGAGGCAGCAGGGGCAGACTGACAACTCATGGGGCCCCCGGGCAATAGGGGATCATGGAGCCCCTGTGTCCTTGCCCACACTCAAAGAACACCCAAAAAAGCCTATAAAAGGTACCAGGGGCATTTCATGGGGCCCCCTACTGACCCTGTGTCTTCGGGCAGTGCCCGAGTGCTCGAATGGTCAGTCCGCTTCTGAGGAGGCATTCATAATTTTCTAAACTTTGTGTTTTGGAGCACTAAATCTGGCACAGATCTGTTAAGACACTAGTATAGCTATTATTTCTACACTTACGGTTATCTCTTTTTTTTGTGGTCTGGATTTTTCCCTTTCTTTTATCCCCTGTGATCTCTCCTGAGAATATTTTTAAACAGTAGCTACATCATTTTAACTCCTACACATAGGAGGGAACTAACAAAGAGTGGTGCAAGCACAATGCTTTGGAATACAATGAGAATGTGCCTTGTCCCACTGTGATACAGTTGACCATCAGGCCAAACATTCCAGGGTATGTAAACTTCTGATCATGGCCATTTGGGTGATTTCTGTTATCATTATGATTTAAAAAGGAGAAAAACAACTATTTGATAATAAATGGCTTCATATGATCATCATCCTTTAATAAAAGAGCATTTTTTGGCATGATCAATCATATTTTCACTATCAATGCCAAAATTTCACAATTTCTGCCAAGGTATGCAAACTTTTGAGCACAACTGTATATACTAGAATTGTTTTTTTTTTCTACTAGTAGTGGCGGCAATCAGCTACTTATCGCGGGATTGTGATAGTGTGGGCATTCTGACACTAACTGACACTGGGTGAGAACTGACTAACTGTCACTGACATGTCCAATAACACTAACACAGTGATCAGTGCTAATAAAAAGCCACTGTCTAATGACACTGAGCAGGAAAAGGTTAACATCTGGCACATCAGCGGGGGTGTGCTGGTTTTTGTCTCCCTGCAAAGCAGAGAGATAAAAACCAGCACATTCTGTGGTAAAACACCACACAGTACACAGTAATCAAACTCCCTAACACACAGTTAACCCTTTGATCGCCCCAGATGTTAACCCCTTTCTTCCCAGTGTCCTTAGTACAGTGACTGCGCTTTTTATTAGCACTGATCACTGTATTAGTATCATTGGAGATGTCAGTAGCAGTTAGTCAGTTCCCACCCAGTGTCAGTTAGTGTCAGAATGTCTGACATACTATCACAATCCTGCTATAAGTAGCTGATTGCGGCCACAATAATATTCACGCAAACCAATTACTATATACTTATTGGGATTTTTTCTTACCAAAGACATGTAGCAGAATACAATGTGGCTTAAATTTATGAAGACATTTTTTTTCTTTTATTTTATAGCAGAAAGTAAAAAATATTGTTTTGGTTTTTTTTTAAATTTCAGTCTTTTTTTGTTTATTGCACAAAAAATAAAAAACCCAGTGGTGATCACATAAAAAAATTATATACATTTAATTTAATTTATAGGGTTGCATGACCGTGCAATTGCAGTTAAAGTAGCGCAGCACCGTTTTGCGAAAAGATTACACAAATCAGTATGTAAGATTTTCTTAAAATAGTATTTTATTAATACAGTTTAAAAGCTTGATACAAAAACATTTACAATGGCACATATAAACATACACTACATTGCCAAAAGTATTGGGACACCTGCCTTTACACGCACATGCACTTTAATGGCATCCTAGTCTTAGGGTTCAATATTGAGTTGGCCCACCCTTTGCAGCTTTAACAACTTTCCGTGGAGATCCAAGAATATGGAGTATATGGCAGTACTGCTTGCAATGATAAAAATCAGAGAGGAAGAGGGAACTCTCATAGTGTAGTAACTAGGTTATTAGGAACAGGGGTAAAATTGCATTTACAAAAAATAAGAAATGCATTCGCTTTGTAAAGAGATGGAAAAAGCAGAGGGCAGAAGCTGATAGAACAAGCAGAGGGCAGAAGCTGATAGAAAAAGCAGAGGGCAGAAGCTCCAGCACAGTCCTGGAACACTGCTGGTTTGCATGCGTTCCATGGACCGGATGTGACGTCACCCGGAAACCAGAAGCTACGTCAATGTATTTAGCCCCTCCCACAGGGCGTCTTCAAAGGTTTTTATTGCTGTTGGTGCTTCATTTGGTACATTTACCCTCTCTATTTGTCCTAATAACCATTGTCACCAGTGAGAGGAAATCCAACATTTTTACTGCTGTCACCAAAGCAAGGGTTGAAGTGGAAACCTTCCAATCGGGACACCTGATCTAGTGATGTCTATCTAAGACAGACGTTTCCCTTAGGCCCATGTCACATTAGCATCCTGTCCCTAGCAAGAATCCAGCCGCTGAGTGAGTGACACATGCAATCAGATGAGTTTATTCACTCCCTGCTGTGTCCTTCAAAGCGATCAGGGGAGTTGCCATACTCTGGCACCCAGGACATGTGCCCCAGGTCTTCAATTGTGTGCCCAGGTGTCATTTGCAATAGTCGCCATTATCCCAAATATGATCCCTCAATTTGGTTATCTATTTTTACTGCCTCTAGTAACTGTATTTTCCCCTCAAAATTCTTTAAAATCATGTTGGGTAGATAATTATAGAACTTGGCATTGTAAATTAAGTATGGTACTTGGTTTTTACAGTCATCTGAACGTCTTAATGCATACTATTTCTTTTTCGCTAGACACTATTAGCCCATTGAATAACATGATATATAATATACGCACATTACGCCTTTGAAACATTATTTTATTTATCAACTTTTTCTTTAAAGTGGTATTAAACACCAAAACAAGCATGTATTATATTACAGGTCACTAATTCTTAGATGTGGTGGCTTCGTTACTTTTCTTTTTTAGGGCTCTTTGATTCTCACAGTAAAGTGCAGTGCCTACTAAAATAATCCGCATCAGACCGCTTTTCAAAGGACATTTGACAGGTAGTGATAAGGCATTTTATCACTTCCTCACCTCCCGATTTAACCCTATAATGCTGCACTACTATGCTGCAATTGCATACATTGCATGTGTTATGGCATGGCTCCATTGAATTCTATAGGCGAGTTTGACAAACGGTGCCATGAAGCAAAGCATTGTGGACATGGCATGTGAACAGCCCTGTTATTTTGCAGTTCAGGTGGGTCACTGGGGGGGCAGTAAAACTGCAGCTCAGCCACCCATCCTTACCAACTCCTGACCCCCCGTCTGAAAGAGATCTTAGGCTTTTTTTTCCTTTATTCTCACCTGGTGATCCTGACAGTAAGGCTGGCCATACACTATACAATTTTCTTGAGAATATTGCTTTAGATGTACCAAAAACCATATAATATGAGGTCAAACCTAAACAACACTTTCAATTGTATCCAATTAGGCAAGCCCTTGCACTACATACTTGAAGGTAAATCTAAAGGAAATTGGACAGAAAATTGTAAGCAAATTGTATAGTGTATGGCCAGCCTTAGTCTGTTATTTGTCAACTTTCTTTAATAGACCAAGATGTCCAGCAAAGTGGCAGTTAGTGTTGAGGCAAATATATATATATATATATATTATTTTTTTTTTCTTCTTTTTATTTTCTTTTAATAAAAGTAGAATTATTTTTCTAGTCTCTGCACTGGTTGAAGTTAAGTTTCATATACAAATACTTTTTCCAAACTTATTTTACAGGTGTCTTTTTTAATTTTTAATATACAGAAAGTTGGGTTTTGGTAACCAACAAAAAGTAAGAGTTCATATCTTAATATTTTATGGAAGGGACGGCCTGTCCATTCGCTGTAATTAGTACATATGGTCCAGCTGTGACGGTGTAGCTGAAGACTTCTAACTCGTTATTAATTAGCCTCATTAAAATTCAAGTATGGGAGCAACCCTAGGTAAACAATACCTTATGCCATAAAGTCATTTTTTGACAGATAAAGGCCTGATGTGCAGACCTTGATACTAACATTTTTGCAGGGGAAACTGTATTTTTTTTATAGGCTCAGTAGGTACTGGTTAACATTTGACTGACATCAAGGACAGACTCGAATAGCTGGAAGAGGCTAGCCGTTCAGCAATGTAATTCCTCTCACATCATTTCAAAATATGCCTACAGTGGGTCAAAGGTTGACAGGCAAATGACAGGCCTTCCTCAATTGCTGCGGTGTCACAGCGGGAGTACGTCAAGTAAAATTTCTTAGGCCCCTTTGCGATTTTTTTTAACATGTCCATGTTTCTTCCCCTCTCCTAAATTGGGAGGAATTGGCACTTTTATGATTAATGCCTGAGCACATCGGCCTGTTCTATTGTTCTAGCTAGTTGTTGAAGCGGTCCCGGAGGCGCACTGTAAGACAGAAGAGTAAAGCTTTATTTAAAGAGCACTTAGAACGTTGGCGCAAACTGAATTGATAAGGCTTGCTGGTAGTGACAATGCAGGAAGAGGTATCACTATACCTACTCATTGAGAATCCCCTCAAGTCACCATTGCATGGATTTCACTGAGACATGCATAATGCAATTCTGAGCCATACTTTACTGTAGACACAGAGGGAATATGATATCATGCAGTTTGGTCCCTTAGTCGACACTTAATGATGGCTCCAAGTTAGCCTCTTGCTTGCCCTTTCCCCCTCTATGATACCAAAACTTAATAAAGGTCTTATCGGTTTTCGAGAACTGTATGATGTCAGTAGACAGAATAGAATTGAAGAAAAAGCTGTTTTAAATTGAGATGTGTTGTATTTTTCCTTTTCCTTAATTTTGTTTGTCAGAAAGTATGTAATTGCAACTCTTGCATCATACTTTTCTTTTGTAGCACTAGATTGTAAAATAATATTTACTCATTTTTATACTATAAAAAATAGTAAACTTGTATCCATTTATTTAACTATTAAAAAAAATCTGAATAGTTGTAAAAAAAAGAAAAAGTGAATAGTTGGTATTAAACGTGTTTCATTAATGGTAAGATAAGTGTTTGTTTTAAAAATTATTATCATTATTATTATTACTATTCTCATCATCATCAACATTATCATCAATATTATTTTAACCAATTATTAGTAAAAATGTACTCATTTTATTTCTAATTATATTTATAATTCTTAAAAATGTTGGATATCTATCAGTTTTCACATTCAGTAATTAGTGTTTTTTTATGGCTTACAATGATTTTAAGAGGCTTCATTGTTATTTTTGTAGAATGTGGATAATTACAATTTTAGTTTAGTCCATTATTTGATGGAATTTTTCACCTTTTTCTAGGCTTATTTTTAAAGATCTGGTACATGCTAAACTAATTAACTGAGTTTAATTTTATAAACAGGAGTCATTTTTAGCTTTCTTGCAAATAAAACAAAAGCAGATGGAAGCAGAGAACCGTTCACCTGGCATAATTCCTATTATATTTGTGGTTTTTGTGGAGTCATCCTCAAGCCGAAGTTTGACCCAAAAGGGACCCTCCCTTCCCACAACCTTTTGGAACACGTCACAGGTCTCTGAAGACTAGAAGACCATTCACAAATTATGGCGCAGCTCGCACATGTGCAACGGAAAGCAGACTGTGAAGCAACAAGTCTTGGTAACCATGCCGGTGCCATGGACCCAAAGACCGGTGAAGAACCGGCTTGGGTGAAGATGCGCTGGGTTCTTCGACAGGTAAATATCCTTTTATTAAAAGTCAGCAGCTACATTATTTGTAACTGCTGACATTTATTTTATTTTTTTTGGGGGGGAGACTAAAGCTCCTCTTTAATGCCTAAACTGGATTTAGGGATGGGAACTGGGGATTGGTGCATAGAAGGAGGAGCCTGCAGGAGTGATAGAAATAGTAAAATTGATCATTTACCCTTTGCAGTGTGGGAGCGGGCCTCACTGCAATTGTGTTTTTTCCCCTTAAGGGCCCATTCACACAACTGAGTTGTGGTAACTAGCAGTAAAATGTGTGTGTACCGCAATGCATATTAACATACCAAGAACAGTATTATTATTTATGTGCCACCCCATTATTATTATTATTGTTATTATATGATTTGAATAGCACCAATGTTGTGGTCAAAACATTAGAGCAGGAGTGACTTTTCTTGCATTGGGGCCCATCAAACTGAATGGGCTGTGGTACTGCAGCATACCACAATACACATTAAAATGCCCTGCAGTGTGCGCTATACCACAAAGCACTAGGATGGGATGGTGTAATAGTCCTAATACACTAATTCATAGCAAACGATCGGGATCCAATTAGTTGAAGTCAAACTAGTAGAAGGTTCATTTTTATTGTCTGCTATTGGTAACTACAGCTAGGAATTAACACTTCAAGAGACCCCATCTCCATATCTTTGATTTCAACATTCCCAGGGGATTATATTAGCATTTCACTTATTTTAGAAATGTTATTTATCTGTAAAAACCTCTCTTGTGTAGACATTTGATTGCTGCTGGGTGTCATCATCTTAAGTGTAACGCATTTGAAATACTTGTTTTTCTCGACCTTTAAGTTGGGGATAGGGTCTCTTTGAGAACATATAGCTGGATAGAGCCTTTTTAATACAGAAGGTATTCACATGTCTCATTCCTTCACATATCCCAAACATAAAAGGATTCCTCATTTCAGGACAGTGTGCAGAGCCATGCAAATCATTCCTTGCAGAGCCATGCAAATCATACATTCTAATAGAGAACCATTTATCCCAAAATACACACAGCTTTTTTTTTTTTTTTTTTTTAAGTCCGCAAACGTGCAAACTACAACGAAAAACCCGTAAGTGATCACAAAAAAAGTGCAAGTGCGAACACCACACGAAAAAGTGCACTTAGGGGTGTGTTTGTCCTACCCCCGAAAGGGTTGGACCGTTCGCCTGATCCCCCGGGGCACGAAGCTCCTGACAGGGACAAGGTTCCCATTTGGTCCTCCTGGCCAAAAGGCCTGGTGGACCACCGTTCCTTATGCCCAGCCGAAGCCGGACATCCAGTACTAGGCGAGGGGGTTCTCCCGAAGAGAAAAACCCCCTAGGGATCAGGGGAGGAAGGAACCGTATGGCCACACATCCTCCCCCTAGACTTCAGGTAAGGCCCGAGGACCCACACCCTCCATCCGTGAAAAACACACACATAAGAACAGAAAAAGTGACAAAACGTGGGAGTGGTAAATAAATAGAAAATAAAAAAATGGTACCGTGCCTAATAGTGCACAGACCAGGCCCTGAGGCCTGTAGCAAAAATTGCCCCGGACTTAGCCAAAAGACCTGGTCCTTAGGGCGCTGTGCAAAAAGAAGTGAAAAACAGTGGCCATGTGTCATCTTCACACCGTGGGGTTCCACACCCAAGTGTTACTAGTGACACCCCTGAGAGCGTCTTCCCCAGGGGGCACTGAGTTTGCGGACTTTTTGCGTCCCCAGCCCCTGGCCAGACCAAGGTAGCATGTTCAGATCAGGAGGTACTGGGTCTTTCCGGTCTCCCCAGAGGAATTACTCCCAAGGCCCCAGAACGAATCATGGCGCTCCCTGGTTTCTGTCCCTCCGGTACTAGCCTTCCGGACCCCCATCATACCAGTGAGGGTACTATACAACAACCATCCCCGTAAACTAGAATGGTCGGGAGCACCCCCACTGGACACTGATAAGAACAGATACTACACTTGATCTTAGCCAAAAGGCCGAGAAGCGATAAAATACACACAGCTGTTTCAGTTGTCCATCATCAGTGCAATGTATAGAAACCGTGGCTTCTAGTGAGTACAGTAAGGGTACCCACAAGAAAGTATAACCATGCTATGGTGAGCTACCATTAGAAATATATTAGAAGGTAGTAGCCATGAGAAGAAAATAAATGACTTGCTTGGCTTTGTCCACTATCCTGAAATTATGAAATCTGATACCATCCAGGCTTACAGTATACAGAGATAAGAACAATGGGCTACAAATGGTAATTTCAACACACATTATGTAGGCATAGTCTGCTGTTGTCTTCATCAGTAAACCTGGCCTGAGAAATGTTGTGCAGCCATTGCTGGAGTGCATGTAGACAGGAAGTAGTTGCAAAGAGGATTTAGGAAATCAACAGCACAACGATACAATAAAATGTGCATTATTCCTGAAGACTTAGTGCCTGGATCTCTACACCTAATACTTACAAGAAGATTGGTTATTGCCTGAAAATTGATTAGCACAAAAAATGGACCTCTCCTACACCCCCATCATTCATACAGTGGAAGGGTACAGTAAACACATTGCTAGGTAGAGAAGAACCTACTTATCAGCATAGGGTATGTCTCCAAAAATTCTAAAAGTTATGGTCAGCTTGGTTGACTTCTGCCAGTTTAGCCCCATCCCCAATTGTATTGGTTAGATTTGTTGCAGTTGCTTGTGGCAAAAACTACCTATTCTTAATTACGCCCAGTGAAAAAAGATAAGGCATAATACATTAAAGTACATTGAAATCAACTGAAATTTGCCTTACTTTGTGTTTGGAAAACATTGTATTTACCTTCACTTTTCTGTAACTTTCTATGTGGCCATATAACAGAAAAAAAGTTACAGTTCTAAATAAAGATTACTTGATATTGAGAATAGACACAACAAAGGAACAATATCGGTGACCACAAATATATATATATTTTAAATGGCAGTCGTTTATGATATACAGTGCTTTAGAAAACTAAATGCCATTCATTTCGATATTAAATTACAAAATTAAAATGTGTATATAGCCAAAATGTTTTAATTCGGATAGAATGGAATGGAATAGAACAAAATACGTCAGATTTTAATGGCTCTGTTACCACGCTGGATATTTGTCCAGTGAAATTGATGGGAAAACCAAAAGGTGAGGATAAAACTTCCAATGGCAACGCTATAATATAACGTTAACTAGAGTAGAATAAAAATGTCGGGCATACCAGTAAATTACGCCATGGCATGAGTAAATATTTTATCATTTAACATTTTTTTTGTTAATCTTTTTCCATTTTTTTTTGCATTTACCATTTTTAAATATTTTTCATTTAAATATTTAGAACATTTATAAAATCAAAACAATGTATCCAGTTTGTTGAGTAAAAAACTCATGGTTCAGTTATGTTTGTTTTTTTTGCAAATATTACTGCAGACCATAGAAAACCTTTTTTTGTATATATTATTAGTATGTATTAGAATATTTGATTATATTGTATATTTATATTGTACGCTCCTATGAGCAGGGCCTTCTTAACCCACTTGTATTGTACAATATTGTATACATGTGTGTGTGTGTATGTGTGTGTGTGTATGTATGTATGTATATATATATATATATATATATATATATATATATATATATATAAATTCAGATAATATTTAAAGTAATTGCATGTGGTTCATTTGTAGAGTAATAAAAAGTAACTCTTTCAGTTTATATTGTGTCCACCACATATTATCAAACTGGAGTTACAAAAAAAAAAAGTTTGATATTTCATTTTGATGTTTATTTGGGGATATAATGCACGCGGTGTAATTGTCCGGGATATTAATGCACGAAGGCTCTGCCAAGTGCGTCTCTGACCTTCTCCCTCCCTCCCTGCCGCACGCTGACACTTCCAGCCTAAATTTACGTCCTGCATCACCTCAGGAAACCCTTGGCTAATTTCATTATATTGTAGAGAAAATGCAAATGAAGGCAGACAGCTGGCACTTTCCTTGTGGCTGGGAGAGAGCGAGGGGCCCCAGGCTTACCTCGTCAGAGGTTCCAATACCCTATCGCTTAGACAGGCCCCAGTGGGGAGAGAGCAGGAAAATTTCTGGAGCGCGGGAACAGATGGTCACTGAGCCGAGTAAAATGGAGAGACTAGGTGTATTTTCCTTATCTGAGCATCACCTGCCAGGCAGCCCTGGACTTTGTTTAATATTATAATCTCAGAATTCATGTACTAAAGGCGGCCATAGATTTCCGATCTTCTTGCCGAATTATCGGCCGATAAAAAAATCGGCCGATATTCGGACCGTTAGTGGGGAAAAATGTTGGCCGTTTTTCTTAATTTTAAGAGATTTTGAAAATTGTCCAAGCTGGAAAATCCTGGGACGATTTGTTAGATCGGCCGATTTTTGCAATAATTTATGGTCAAATTGGCCGTTCTTCTGGCCAATTTGACAATAAATTGACTATGAAGAAATAGAAGAAATAGATTTTGCAGGAGAAGAAGAAATAGAATATCAAGAAAAAGAATAGAAGAAAAGAGGAGAAGATGAAATAGATTTTGCAGAAGATGGAGAAGAAAAAAAGTTGCAACATTGTATCTATTTGTATGCATTTCGGATACAGATGTTTCTATTCAAGTACAAATAGATAAAATGTTGTTTTTCTTCTTCTTCTGCAAAATCTATTTCTTCTGTCAAATATAATAGTGGGTCTCTATGCAGGGACACCGCTATTATATTAATTGACGGCCGTAGACGGGACTGAAACCTGCCGACTTTTTTTTTAATTAGTGGCAACGTCAGCCATCTGAACGACCGATTTACGATTTTCCCTACGTCTATGGCCTGCTTAAGTCATTGTGTGCAAGGAATGTACATGATAATGATGAGTGGTTGTGCTATCCTTATCCATGAGATAGTGACTGTCTTTATAATAGTTGTGATGGGAAGGCCTGAGTTTTATTTGAATTGTTTTGTAGTCCAAATACTTTGGTTTGTCAGTACTGGGTTGCAGGAATGACTTGCAGAGTAATTTTTGGTTCAATCTTACTTTATAAAAATTTTTATAAGCAAGTTTTACAGGTAGAAAGAGTAGAAAAATACAAAGGTATAATAATCATATCTTCCAGAATAATAAACTGTACATCTCAAAAAGTTGTGAAGAGTCCAATGATGGCACATCTGATAAATAGGAGAGGAGGGCCGGCAGGGCTCAGAGCAGTACACATCTCACCCACACAAGCAGCAGCAGTAGTAAGATACTCCACCTTGGGGGTTCTTGGAAGAGTGCCACAAACTGCAGGGGTCCATGAACCATGAATGCATTAAGAATGCATTAAGAAGGCTCTGGTCCTATCATCCAAGCTTTAATGGTAGTCTTTATGAGCGAGGTTAATATATAAGGGACTTTGGTACCATGAAATAGGAAGTTTTGTAGCTCCTCCCAGTAGTTTCAGATTGCCACCTCTAGCATGACAGATGGGTTACTCAGGTCGGGTACCAACCACCAGCAGTCTATTATAAGCTGTGTGGTAACAGGATATTTATGAAAATTAGGCATGGCTAGGCCCCCTTGGAAGGTTGGCCTGGTGAGAGCTGCAAGTTTGTATCGTGATACCCCGGGATCCCCATAGGAAAAGGTATGTAAATTTGGGAAGGATTTTCATTTTAAACAAATTGATGCAACCACTTAAGGAAAAGGACAGGTTTTCCCATGCCTTCAGCTGACCTTTTACCTTGGTGAGTACTTGAAACAGGTTTGAGTCTACATACATTTTGACATCACTTAGAAGTGATTAGCAGTCCCAGTTAAATAAAAGACTGGACTCACTGCAGCTGCAAGTCCCGGGGTGCCAGGGCGGGTTTCCAATTGGGGTTCCCCAACTGGAAAAAGAAGGGACTTATACCAGTTAACTCTCAATCCAGAGACCCGCGAGAAATTTTGAAGGACTGATGCAGAGAGCCTCCGACGTCATTCAGGAACATTAGAAGATCATCTGCGAAAGAGGTGACTCTCTCCTCCAGCCAAGCAATGTGTAGGCCCGAATGCCCGAGGAGACACGCAGGGCCTCTGTGATCGCCTTCATGGCAATGGCAAACAGTGCTGGAGAGAGGGGGCAGCCCTGGTGCATATCTCTGTGTAGTGTAAAAGAAAGGGAGAGCTGGCCCCCCAAGTGGATTGTTTATCATGTTAAAATATATTTCAAGGAGCAATATCCACTTGTTTCCAGAAGATGAACATGCAAGAACAAGGGCCACCTACATTTGAATATGACTCCTGTAACCCACAGACTGACAGATTGTGCCAGTAGAAATAATGAAGTTGCATAAAAGAAAATGTTGTGTTTTTTAATAAAATATTTATTTAAGAAAAAATGACAATCCAGTGAGTAAGCTTAGACATTAGCAGACCATAGAGTACACTGCTCATGTAGTTCTGACCTGCACTGTATCCAGTGTAACAAGTTTACAATTTCATTTCTCATGGTTTACATATTTTGAGGGGTGATACAACCACATAAGAATAGAAAGTTAAGGGGAAGAAGAGGGAATATGATAGAGTAGAAACAAATATTGGAAAGGAGAAGCCAGTAGAACGTTAGAACATAATAGAGAGAGAATGAGGGGAAGGGAGAAAGGGGGGAAGATGTCTAGATACCCCCATCTGCTCTCTGTGTCCAGAACCAGTTCAATGACTTATAAGTGAGTCGAAAGCTCAAGGTGTGCCTTTCTACAAAGATTACCTGATCTTTCAGGGCCATAGTGAGGTATTCCATCTCTTGGATTGCTGCGATCCTGGCAAGCCATTGCGTGATAATGGGAGGCAGGTTTTGTTTCCACATCACTGAACTGCAAGCTTTGGCTGCATTAAGAAGGTGTTTACACAGTGAAGAAAATGTTATTTTATGAGTCTTAAAAATGAAGTAAATGTTTGCTGAGATACTGATGAAACACATTGAAATTCAAACTTATAACTAATGCTGTGTAATTTATCTCAGACTATCCTGTTGTTATTGAGCTTATTTAAAATAAAAATGTGGTTTGACTAAACCCCAGACCCTGCATTCACTATATCTGGTCTCCTACAGTACACAGAACATGGAAGTGAAATTATTTTAGTAAATATAAACTGCTAAATACCTTTTCTCATCAGTAGTTAGAGCAGTCCTGTGATTTCTATCAGTGTCCAGCCCAGCACTAGCTAAAGCTTGTAGGAGTTTTCTTTCTGCTCCAGGAGGATGGAAATCCCCTGTTCTCTTTCTGGACAGTGCTGATTGTCCCCGTGCTGATAACATGCACTCTTCCAAGTTAAAAAAAAAACCTCTCTAGCAATATACACCAAACTGAGCATGTGCATGTGACTGTGGTTCAGTCTGGAGATAAGTGGCGGTCGCATGAAAAAGGGAGGAACAGAGAAGAAATGATCAAACAGCCTTTTTACACAATGCAGAGGATTAACCCCTTAGGTTCCACAGTGAGTATATCAAGCATGCTTTACTGCATATACAGACTGATTTTACTGTTGTGGGTTTAGTAACACTTTAAGGTCAGGGTTAAAGTGAGTCTATGGTGTGCCTATAGAGGGCAGTTAAATCTGTCAGGAGCAAACAATTTAATCAATTGTGTAGTAGAGATTGATCGCTAAACAGAAGCCGCACAAGAATAGTATGTGATGCTACAGCTGTCCATTTTGTTGCGTTGTGTTCAGAAAAAAATCCAACACAAACCAAACCCTTAAACACAGCACACCACAATGCATGGTAGTACATTGATGTGCACTGTGGTGCACAGGAACACGTATGTGTTGGAAGTGCATTGGATCAGTGTGCTGGGGTACCATTGACAATGAATAGCACTGCAATACACTAACACATGTAACATGTGTTAACATTCTGTACATTGCAATAACTCACAAAAATGTGATTACATGTCTAAGCAGGGCTGTTCACAGAACAATACAATACAGAGTCCTCCAGAACACTGACCAGCCAGTCAGCAAAATATAAAAGTCTAAATTATTTGAACAGTTTGTGTTTGGTTTACATTGGATACATTTGCAAATAAATGTGAAGCCGCACTGCCACGTCAAGGCCCTTCTGTACAGTGCGATCCCTAACTCTAACATCATCTCTAAATTATGACATACAAAGCAAGATATACATTGATAAAAATCAAATAAAAATCATTAGAAAACAGAGGTTTTGGTTGCATATATCTTCAATCTGATGTAAAATCATCTTCCTTTATAGGTGGTCCAATACATGCTTGAAAAAACTACCGACCTCCAACTTCCCCTCATAGCTGGTCCAACACATGCCTGAAAAAGTACCAGCCTCCAACCTCCCAGCTGGTCCAACGCACACCTGCAGAAAAATATTATTGGCTTCCACCCTCCCCTCACAGTAAGTCCAACCCACTCCTGCAGAAAAAAAGACTACCAGCCTCCAACCTCCCCTCATAGCAGATCCAACACATGCCTGGAAAAGAAGTAGCGGCCACAAACCTCCCCTCTTAGTCGGTCAAACATATGCCTGAAAATAAGTACCAACTTTCATCCTCCCCTCATAGCCGGTCCAACATGCACCTGAAAAGAAGTACCAACCTCCAACCTCCCTTTATAGCCGGTCCAATACACGCCTGAAAAAAAGTACTGACCTCCATCCTACCCTCATAGCCAGTCCTGCAGAAAAAGACTACCGGCCTCCAACCTCCCCTCACAGCCAGTCCAACACACGCCTGCAGAAAAAGACTACCAGGCTCCAACCTCTCCTCACGGCCGGTCCAACACACTCCATCAGGAAAAGACTACCAGCCTCCAACCTCCCCTCACAGCCGGTCCAACACATGCCTACAGAAAAAGACTACTGACCTCCACCCTCCCCTCATAGCTGGTCCAGCACTCTCCTGCAGAAAAGAGACTACTGGCCTCCAACCTCCCCTCACAGCTGGTCCAACGCACGCCTGCAGAAAAAAAGACAACCGGCATCCAATCTCCCCTCATAGCCAGTCCAATGCTCGCCTGCAGAAAAAGACTACCAGCCTCCACCCTCCCCTCAGCCGGTCCAACGCACTCCTGAAGAAAAGAAACTACTAGCCTGCAGTCTCCCCTCACAGCTGGTCCAACGCACGCCTGCAAAAAAAAAGACGACCGGCCTCTAACCTCCCCTCACAGCTGGTCTAAAACATGCCCACAGAAAAAAAACTACCAGCCTCCAATCTTCCCTCACAGCCAGGCCAAAACATGCCTGCAGAAAAAGACTACCAGCCTCCAGCCTCCCCACACAGCCAGTCCAATGCACGCCTTCAGAAAAAGAGTTCTGACCTCCAACTTCCCCTCACAGCCGGTCCAATGCACTCCTGCAGAAAGACTACCAGCCTCCAATCTCTCCTCACAGCCGGTCCAACACACACCAACAGAAAAAGACTACTGACCTCCACCCTTCCCTCACAGCTGGTCCAACGCACGCCTGCAGAAAAAAAGACGACCGGCTTCCAACCTCCCCTCACAGCCAATCCGATGCACACCTGCAGAAAAAAACTACCGGCATCCAATCTCCCCTCACAGCCAGTCCAACGCTCGCCTGCAGAAAAAGACTACCAGCCTCCACCCTCCCCTCAGCCGGTCCAATGCACTCCTGCAGAAAATAAACTACTAGCCTGCAATCTCCCCTCACAGCTGGTCCAACGCATGCCTGCAGAAAAAAAGATGACCGGCCTCTAACCTCCCCTCACAGCTGGTCTAAAACACACCCACAGAAAAAAAAACTACCAGCCTCCAGCCTCCCCTCACAGCCAGTCCAACGCACACCTGCAGAAAAGAAACTACTAGTCCACAACCTCCCCTCACAGTCATCCAATGCACACCTGCAGAAAAGAGACTACCAGCCTGCAGCCTCCCTTCACAGCCGGTCCAACCCACACCTGCAGAAAAAGACGACCGGCCTTCAACCTCCCATCACAGCCAGTCCAACGCACACCTTTATAAAAAGATTATTGGCCTCTAACTTTCTCTCACAGTCAGTCCAACACACACCTGCAGAGAAGAGAATACCAGCCTGCAACCTCCCCTCACAGCTGGTGCAATGCATACCTGTGGGGAAGACACTATGGCACTCTTGTTGGTCAAGAGAGCTAGTGGTATTGCTCTTCTGAGTGCTAATGAGGATCCTCCAATATAGTGATGATGTAGAGGACGCCCAAGAGGTGATGGCATGACAAGAAGATTCTCTGATGCATATCTTTTTGGTGGAATTTCAAGCTGTCCTTCTTTTGCCTGGGATGACCAGGGATTCTTCTGCAGAGGGACCACATTCTGGGGGAGTCTCAAACCGAACGCCATTTTTTGGTGAAGTCTCAATGTGAAGGTCACATTCTAGTGGAGTCTTATTGTGAACATCACTTTCTGGTGGAGTCTCAATGTGAAGTCACATTCTGGTGGAGTCTCAATGTGAAGGTTGTATTCTGGTGCAGTCTCTATGTGAATGTCACTTTTTGGTGGAATCTCAAGCTGTCCTTTGCCTTTTTCCGATTTGTTTCTTTTTCTGTTTCTTTTTCTTTTGCCTGCGATGACTGGGAATTCTTCAGAGGGAGTGCATTCCCTTTTTGGTGGAATCTCAATGTGAAGGTCACATTCTGGTGGAATTTCAAAGTGAAGGTCACATTCGGGTGGAGTCTCAATGTGAACTTCACTCTTTGGTGGAATCTCAAGCTGTCCTTTGCCTTTTTCTGGTGTGTTGCTTTTTCTGTTTTTTCTCCTTTTGCGTGGGATGACTGGGGATTTTTCTGCAGAGGGAGCACATTCGGGTGGAGTCTCAAACTGAATGTCACTTTTTGGTGGAGTCTCACGTTATGGTGGGGGCTCAATGTGAATGTCATACTCTGGTGGCGTCTCCATGTGAACATCACATTCTGGTGGAGTCTCAATATGAACGTCACACTCTGGTGGAGTCTCTTAATGGGAAGTTCACATTCTGGTGGAGTCTCAATGTGAATATCACTGTCTGGTGAAGGCTCCACCTGAAGGTCACATTCTGGTTTGGTCTCAAAGTGAACATCACACTCTGGTGGAGTCTGAATATAGACGTCACATTCAGTCTCGCTCACTGGGGCAGGCCTGCTGTGTGAGGTGTGTCTGTGATGGGGCAACTAATCTATGGGGGCACTCTGCTGGGGTGACTAATCTATGGGACACTGTGATGGAGCAACTAATCTATGGGGTGCTGTGATGGAGCAACTAATCTATGGGGTGCTGTGATGGAGCAACTAATCTATGGGGTGCTGTGATGGGGGCAACTAATCTATGAGGACACTCTGACGGGAAGCTAATCTATGGGGGCACTGTGATGAGGGAACTAATCTATGGTTCACTCTGATGGGACAATTTATCTATAGGGATACTGTGATGAGTCAACTAGTCTTTGAGGGCACTGTGATGAGGGCAACTAATCCATGGGGGGCACTGGGATAGGCAGGGAGTGACCTCCTAATAGCATCAAGAATTAACGTATAAATAGTTGATAAAATAAACATAGATTTATTAGTACTTTAAAAAAATTGGATTGTAAATAATTAGAACACATGCCAAAAATCAAAGACTGATCAACACAAATATACAAACAATCTAAAAAGTCAGTAGAGCAGAGGACTGGGCATCCGACGGGCAGAGTACGGGGGTCAGTGTGGCAAATTAGGGGGGCAAGAAGGCACAGTATGGGGGAGGCAAGTAGTACAGTACAGGGGGGTCAGGAGGGCACAGTACAGGGGGGTTCAGAGGGTACAGTATGGGCAGGGGGGCAGTAAGGGATCAGGGCAGTACACCTCCTGCCCACACAAGCAGGAGTAATGTATGGCTATGTTGAAAACGTTCCTGCTACCTGTATATAATATACAATGTGAAGATCAATAACAGTTCTGTCAGAGCTGACACTGCCAGATACCACAGGGGGAGGTAATCTGGGGGCCTCATGAAAATTTTCCCTGACATGGTACATAGATTGTCACCATCAGGAAACCCATCCTGAGAAATGCCATACAGCCATGGGTGTATACCTTTAGTGGCTGCAAAGAGGCTGCCAGATCAGCAACACTAGAATTTAAAGGAAAAAAGGATAAAAAAGGTGAATGCTATTCATTTTACAAAGATTTTATTTCGTTTAAAGTTTTGGTACAAAAGTATGTAAAACACTCACACGTGGAATAATGCAAAATCAATAAAAGAACAGAAGCAAGAAAATAGTAACAGATCCACCTGATGATGTGGAAGTGACACTCTCAATAACATCTCAGACTATAAAGGTACACGTAAGTGTATATGTTCCAGAACCCAAGAGAGGGTTCAGAGGTAAGAGGAAGGAAAAGAGTGAGGAACAGCCACCCAGAAACCTCGATGGATAGCAGAGAGGAAAGGAAAGGGATAGACGAGGGAGACTCTCCTGGGGGAGAGGGAGGGACCCCATGCAGCCCAGCCCGTTACACAACACAAAAATGGTCCCTCCAGACAATCATATGGAGAGCAAAGAACAGTCCAGGTTTAAATGATAATTATAAGTTATCCATGGGTCCCAAATCTTCAAACATTTGGCATGGGAATCCATAAGTATAGATGTGAGCTTCTCATGAACCATTGTTCCCATAGTGTCACACCTGGTTGACACTAGGCTCTGGCCAATGTCTGCCAAACTGCCAGTAACACAAACCCCACCAGCTTCTTCTGGACTTTAGTCAAGGATTATATCGACTCCCGGGGGCTGCGTGTGAGAGAAACATCTAATACTGTTTGAGGCATTGCATAGAGGTGAAATCCGTTTTTAAAAAAAATGGAAATTTTTATGAGACAAGGTTTTAGTGATCTAAATTCATTCAGTTAGGAATTACAGTATCTCTACTTTAAGGACACCTTTAAAGATAACCTGTGCTTTGCCTATACCCAGATTTGTTGGGTTTTTGTTGAGGAGGGGGGAAAGCTTGTGACTCACAGTCTCCCCACCACATGACAGCACTTGTGCTTGGAAAATCATTGCTTGGCACCTGTCTAGCTGCAGTATTCTCCTCTCTACATCCATTGAAAGTGCTGAATTTATAAAACTAAGAGGGTGGAGAGCTGAAATTACACACTGCAGAGTTCAGTAAGGAGATCTCTGAGAGCTGATTGGAGGGAAGAGACACACCCCCTTCACACCGCTCACAGGAACAGAGCTGAGGCTGTCAATCTGCTGAAGGTCCCTCCCTGTAACCATTTGTCTCTTGGTGTCAGGAAAACTCATCAGATGTAATTCATGCTGATAGCTGAGGAAGAAAGCAGCAGACAGAAAGTACACTTAATGCTCTTAATTGAGACAAGTACACACTACAGAGGGATGTGTTTTGTTTATATTTCATGTCTGAGGGTTACAACCACACAAACATGTGTAAGCTCCAACCAGGATAGACTTGGAGGTAACACAGAGCTTTTTAATTTCCTATTCTACAGAGAATAGTGCTGCAAGGCAGTAAAGGATAGGAGAGTAGAAGCTGCTATGGTGAAGATTATTAAAATCATTATGTTGCTTAGCTCCTAAAATCTGCACAGTAATAAAGTTCTGCTCAAACTGTTGGCACTATATAGATCCTCTAAAATTATAGTAAATAAAAGTAATAATAATAATGATACAATTGGCTGTAATAAAATTAGAAATAAAGCTGCATGCACATCTATGCACAAAGTCCTGTTAAATTGTGGATTTTAATGAGATGCTTTTATGTGTTGTGGTGCATTGCCATTCATTGTGAATAGGGTACTAACACATATACACATTAGCTTCCAATACACCACAAATTATGTATGTGAATGTACTTGTGTTGTGTGAGCTGCGTTCTCCAAGTATTCAAAGTTAACATGCCACCTTAACACAGAACTCTAATATATATATATATATATATATATATATATAAATACACACACAACGGGTAAAATAAGTATTGAACATGTCACCATTTTTTTAGGTAAATATATTTCTATAGGTGCAATTGACATTGAAAATTTCACCACATATTGGTAACTGTCAAGGTCCTACCTTTCTTCAGAGCTTGTGCATCTCCATGAGCTGGCATCCATCTTGGTTTTCTGCAAAGCATGGTGGGAACCTTTATGCCTTCAGGCTTCTGCGGCTCCTCCTCAGAAGGGTGTGGTTGAGCACATTTAAACCTGCTGTCTGCAAGTGTGCTCTGCACTTGTGTCCTGTATGTTGCCCTGTTGCAAGCTCTTGTGTTGTTCCCATTGCTCTCCTGGTAACCGACTCGGCTTTGACAAGACTATTCTCTGTGTTAACCCTTTACCTGACCTCCCGTTGCTGAACCCGGCCCGTGACCTGAGTATTCTTTGCCTACCGTCTAGTACTGTCTGCTCCGTTGTTATTGACCCGGCTTGTCTGACTACTCTACTCGTGTTCCCATCTAGCTCCCACCAGCTGTACGCCATTGGCGGCAGTCGTTATCGCAGCTGGGGTCACTCGGGGGCCGCGACCTGGTCTCAGGCTGCGTCAAGTCCATCCCCACCATCAGGGGCCCTGGTGAAGGGTAGCCTGGGGCTTAGACTCCGCGCCCTGAGGGACTCCGGTCTGTGGGTAGTGGCTATCGTCAGTCGCAGCGTGACCGTACCATAGGCCTGCCTGCCCGTTCCAGCGTTCCTGCCCTGATATTAACAATCCATGCAATCCATATATACAAAGAAACCAAAACAAAAAAGTTATGTGTAATAAAATAGATTGACACAGGGAAAAAATATTGAACACATGAAGAAAGGGAGGTGCAAAAAGACATGGAAAGCCAAGACACCAGCTGAAATTTATCAGTGATTAGAAAGCAATCCTGCCTTTTGTCAGTGCAAATTAATATCAGCTAGTTCAGCCTCAACTGATGGCCTATAAAAAGGTGTCTCATTACCCAGGTGTCACACAAGAAACATCTCATGATGGGTAAAAGCAATGAGCTCTCTCAAGACCTTCACAACCTTAATGTTGCAAAACATACTGATTGCATTGGTTACAGAAGGATTTCTAAACTTGTGAATGTTCCACTGAGCATTGTTAAAGCCATAATCCGAAAGTGGAGAGAATATCATTTCACCATAAACTGGTCACAACCAGGTGCTCCTCACAAGATTTCTGACAGAGGAGTGAAAAGAATTATCAGAAGAGTTGCCCGAGAGTCAATGACTACTTGTGGAGAGCTTCAGAAAGACCTGGAATTAGTAGGTACAATTGTTACAAAGTAATGCATTCAACCACTATGGCCTGTGTGCAAGCTCACCATGCAAGACTCCATTGCTGGAGAAAAAGCATGCTAAAGCTTTTTAATGTTTGCTGCACAACATTTAGACAAGCCTGTGAAAAACTTGGAGAATAAAGTCCTGTCAGATGAGATCAACATTGAACTCTTTGGATGGCACAATACACAACATGTTTGGAAGTCAAATGGCACTGCACATCACCCCAGAAACTCCATACCAACAGTGAGGATTGGAGGTGGAACATCATGGTGTGGGGCTGTTTTTCAGCATACGGTACTGGCAAACTTCATGTCATTGAAGGAAGGATGAATGGAAAAATGTACCAAGACATTCTTGATAAAAATCTGCTGCCATCTACCAGGATGATGAAGATGAAACCAGGGTGAACATTTCATCAAGGCAATGATCCCAAACACAAAGCCAAGGAAACTCTCAATTGGTTTAAAAAAAAAAATAAAGCTGCTGGAATGGCCCAGCCAATGACCTGACTTGAATCCAATAGAAAATCTATGGAAAGAACTAAATATCAGAGTTCACAGAACAGGCCCACGGATCCTTCAAGATTTGAAGACTGTTTGTGTGGAAGAATGGGCCAAAATCACACCTGAGCAATGCATGCCACTAGTTTCTCCACACAGGAGGCATCTTAAAGCTGCTATTACCAACAAAGGATTTTGTACAAAGTATTGAATAAATTTCTGTTAGCACGTTCAATACTTTTCCCTGTGTCATTCCATTTTATTATATATACCTCAATTTCTGAACATATTTGTTTTGGTTTCTTTGCATGTATGGATTGCCTGGGTTGTCACCGATATGTGGTGAAAATGTCATGTCAATAGCATCTTTAGAAATATATTTACTTAAAAAAATGGTGACGTGTTCAATACTTTTTTTATTCACTGTATATCCTTTTGCTCAGTATGTTAAAAAATGAAGCTCTCTCTGCACTACTCACTTCCTTCTCCATATCCGTATCCATTCCAGCAAATCTTCTGATGTTCTGATGCTTAGTCCACCAATTTATTGACCCCTGACGAAGATTTGGATAAATTAAGAATCAAAACACATTGGGGTCCATTTGATACATGAAGGCATCTATTAGAGCCCATATATGATAATTAATGGTGGTCATTATGTGCATACACTGTCATGAGAGTCTCTGTTTTTATTTGCTTACTTTAATTATGTCTTTTTATAAAGCATCTATAAATGAATTATGTAATATGTTTTAAGGATAACCTCTTGTCCGTATGGATAATCTTTGGTGCCTAAAACAATCCCAGCCAGCAATTTTCTAGTACTTCTATCCTAAAAGGGATGTGGCACCATTAGAACAACCAGGCTGGATCAGATGTGTAAAGTGAACAATTAGTTTGTTCAGACAGGGAGTCTAAGGAGACAGGAGTTAGACTCTGAAGTTGGCCCCCATGGGACTTGGTGGGGCCCTTTCTGCAAAACGTAGAGTTTTCAATGATTGGTATTCCCTGGCTAGGGAATACCTGGAGCGGTCCTGGTGCACTACCTGAGAGAGCCCTGAACCTACCAGAGAGTGCCTGACCTGGGAAAGTGCCAAAGACTGCTACCAGAATTGGTGAGAGGTTGAATGCCCTGAAGTTATGGAACTAAAGCTTTGAAATTGATCAGAACTGTCTCTTCTTGTTATCAGTGGTCTATCCCTTTGGAAGCAGTATCTGGCTTGGTGAGGAAGAAAGTGAGGTAAAGTGTTGGGCACGATAGTGTACCTGTGCAGGTGACTGTATGCTGTATTTGCTCCCTCAAGGAGCAGGGACTCACATTAACATGAAAGAGGCCTGTTAGTGGTACCCAGAAATGAAATGTTATGTCCACGTTCTCTTTGGCCCTGCCTGTATGTGAACCAATGTATTACTTCATTTAGTAGGTCTCCCCCCACCAAGAATGAGATTTGAGTGTGGATGGAGTGTTGTGCTAGTAGTGCAGAATCTGTGTGTTATTCTGCATCAAAGAAGTTAAAAATGTTAAACTGACTTTTTAAATGTGTACAAGACAACAATTGGCACTTTATTTTTATTTTTGCTGCAGAAAAACATAATGAAGAAAATGTACTTAAATCCAAGAACAAAAAGAGCCATAAAAACAACACCAGACAAGGTAGTGTGAGATGGGGAGGTGGTGCACAGCATGGTGCCTGTATAGATGTCAGAAAACGGCTCCTGGCCAATCTGTCTGAGAGGCTCCATCACCACATCAGAGTCCTCTCAGCTGTTCCAGCCAGCTTGTGAGATCCCATCACATAAGATGCTTTGTGACACATGAAAAGTAAGATGTCCACAGCCATTGCGCTCTCTGTGAGATGGTTAGCTGCATCATAGATGAGTGAAAGTCTCTGATCCTTTGGCCAGCGTTCTCCTAGGCGAACATGTGAACCCTGCTGCTCAGCTAATAGAAGTGTCCAACAAATGACAGTTAGGAGATCCTTGCCTGTCAAGTTACTTCTGGAATATTTTCCAAGTAATTGGGATATCTCATGTTTGACATTTTTAAAAAGAACTCCAGAAAAAAATATTAAATCAATGAAAAACATGAGTAGCTATTTCTATGTACCTGAATTTTGTCTTGTCACTTTGCATTGCAGTATGCTTAGAAAATATATTTGTAATGTTCAGAATTGACATGCAAAAAAATGAATAAGTGTGGATATTTGCTGTACAAAGCGTGTGGGGTTGATTTACTAAGGCAAATAGGCTGTTCACTTTGCAAGAGAATTTGCTTCAGAGCTTAGTGAATGTAGTGGAGTATCACTTTGCAAATAATCTCCAATCATGTGAAGGAAAATGAGGAAAACAGCATTCTGGTTGCATATGATTAGATGATGGAAGTCAGCAGAGATTCAGAGCTCTGAGGCAAATTAACTTGCAAAGTGCAACTTCTCTTACAAAGTGAACAGCCTATTTGCCTTTAGTAAATCAACCCCTATGCATCTGTAGTGCACCATCAAAAGAGCCACTGGCTAATTTGGTCCTATTTACCCTTAGAGCACACACAGCCAGGCACACAGCATTTTCTTATATCCAAAAACCAGCGCTCACTAAGCAGTTTTTTTAAATCTTTAAAAGTTCATAAAAAATCTTTTTTCAATGTCCATGTAGCAAAGGCAATATTCTCTTTATGCTCTCACCAGATATATGATTCAATCAAGCCTTTTGTATCAATTTGTTCTTTCTTCCTTCAATACTCTATGCGTACTCCACAGAACATAGAACCAAAAGGAAAAATATACAGTGTATTATATTCACAATACCCCACATTTTACAAAATGATACAAAAGCAAAACCACCTCTTCACCACGTGATGATCCCCCCATGCATTAGCTACTCTTACCCTCAATAAATAAACTCCTTACATCAATAAACGTATCACGGGATATCCTCCCCCTTCAACGTTGATTCACACTGTGGAATATATCTTCCTCCATCTGTGTACCTCTCCTTTAACCACTTCCTGCCCAGCCCATGTACATAAACGGTTTTAGGGGAGCAGTGCAGGAGCGGGTTGCCATTTATAAACAGCGCCCGCATTCACAGCCTGTGTGCACGCCCTGGGAGAGTGCGGCATCGTGATTCAATGCCCGCTGTGTCCTCCGGACAAAGCAGAACACAGATCGCTGTACGGGACCTCTGTGTGAGGTCCCGATTCATGTGATCACTGATTGGCCAATCAGTGATCACATGAATAGTAGTAAGCAAGATGTCACTTGCTGACATCATTGCTTACTACTTGTGAAATCTCTGAATGATCACCGAGGTCACATGGTACACGGCTATTCACAACAGCCTTGTACCATGTGACAAGTTGTGACCAATCACAGCTCTCACAGTATTTCTCAATGGCTGCAAAAATGCAGTCAGAGAGAAGGAGAAATGATTGCTTTTACAGCCTTTATGGGTGTAAAAGCAATCAGTGTAAGAAAAAAAAAAATCTTCATCACCCCCCACAAGTAGTACAGTGTCACTATTATGGCACTGTACTGCTAGGGTGACAGTATGTAAAAAAAAATCATAAATAATGATATAAAAAAAAATGCAAAAACAATTTATAAAAATTATAATTTTTGGTTATAAACTAATATAACTATAATAAATTTTGGCCAAGATTTATGAAGAAAGATTATTTACTTGCAAAAAAATTTTTTGGACTTTTTTATTTATATAGCAAAAAAATAAATAAAAATCCCAGTGGTGAATAAATACCACCAAAATAAAGTTTTATCTGTCTCAAAAAAAATTCATGACCGCGCAATTGTCATTCAAAGTGTGATAGCTCTGAAAGCTGAAAATTGGCCTGGACAGGAAGGTAAAAGTGTCTGGGCCGAGGGCGCATGCGCGGCCAGGGATGATGGCAGACGTGTTCTGCTGAGCTCCGCTCATCCCCGGCCAGGAGTGACTCACCCGCTCTGCACTACAGCTGATCTTCTGCCTCGGGTGAGTCACGTTTCACCAAGCACCCGGCCCAGCACCAGGGAGAGGCTTCTATGGGGAAGATAGGGCGCTGGAAGCCCCCCTCCCCGCAGCCTCAGGACCCGCGGCCCTCGCCTCTGTGGCGCTTCCTATATAGGCCGCAATCCCCGGCCTCTAGTGAGGATAGAGGTCCGAGGAACGATCCCGGACCTCTAGCGGCCGCGGAGGGTACTGCACCCTATATAATCCCAGCACAGCTGCAAACCTCTGCTCCGATCCTTCCACACATGGGGGATCATGACCCCCAATTGACAGCAGGAGAGGCTATGGACAACCCTACTCCAGGGGGTCTCCCAGCCCCTGGTCTGAATCTTCAGCAGACAAAGTCGTCTCCTCTGCTCACAATCTCCGCGTTAGACGACAAGCTGCAAATTTTTTTACGAAACATTACCGCCTCTATAGCCGCTGAAGTGGGAAAATTGGCTAATGAGCTCAGAGGGGAAATAGCCCAGATTGGGGACCGCACGGATAAGCTGGAAAGTAAGTTTGATGATTTGGTGCAATACGTTCACGTTTTGGAGGAAGATAATGCCTATCTGAAACATTCCATGTCCCAAATGCAGCTCCAGCAAGAGGACCTGGAAAACAGGGAACGGCGCCAAAATATCCGTATACGTGGTTTGTCTGAATCTGTTGCTGATGCTCAATTGCACTGCCATCTACTGTCCTTCTTCATCGCTACTGCCCCCATGGTCCCAGAAGCAGATTGGCGGATGGATAGGGCCCATCGCTCTCTGGGCCCTAAACCGATTGAGGGAACCAGTCCACGTGACGTTATAGTCCGCTTCCACTACTTTCAAAGTAAAGAAGCCTTACTATCAGCAGCCCGCCACAAATCTTCTTTGGAGTTTAAAGGTGATAAACTCCAACTCTTCTCTGATCTTTCTCCGATTACTCTTGCTAAGCGACGGGCTTTTAAGCCGATCACCACACATCTTCAACATCATCGTGTCCTGTATCGTTGGGGGTTCCCCTTTAAGCTGGTGGTTGTTAGGGACAACACCCATGTTGTCCTCCGTGATCTTCAAGAGGCGGATTCTTTCCTTAAGCAGTTGGGACTTCCACCTCTACCTGATGATATGTCCTCGCCGCCGCCTACTCCATCCCGTCCTTCTGCCACCCCTTCCAAGATATGGACACCAGTCCGCGGAGGTCGGAGGAGACTCACACCGCAACGTCCACGCCCTCCCCGATCAAGCGACCCTCCTGCCTGATGATTTTCAGGGGTGACCTTTTGTGCCGAATCGGGTGTTTTGTTCGGCCATAGCCTTGCTGGGTGCATTTTATTTTGTTCTTGTTTTCTCTGGCCGGGTTTGACGTCCTCCCGGAAGTGTCGGATGTCGTGCTGCCCTCGATACTGTCTAGCCAATGGCCTAGACGACTTGGGCTTAGTTGACGTTCCCAAGTTTATATCCTTGCGGATACCTGCTCTTCATTGTGTATTTTTTTCTGTTGTGTTATGTTTTCTGTTTTTTTTCTTTTTACTACATCGATGGTAATTTTTCCATTTGTCATGCTAATACATGTAGCCCAGCCACTGTTATTCTATAATGGCTTTGAGGTTTCTGTCATACAATGTTAAGGGCCTCAACTCTATTCAAAAAAGGTGGATGGCTTTGAAGGAATTTCGATCCTCAGGAGCAGATATCATTTTTGTCCAAGAGACCCATTTCAAATCTACAGGCTCCTTTCGTTTTGCCTCGAGATTTTTTCCCCGTGCCTACTCGGCTTTTGATCCTTCTGGGAAGGCCGGAGCGGCAATTTTGATTGGGTCAAATTGCTCCCTTCGGGTTGTTTCCTCCAAAGTTGACCGACAGGGTCGTTTCATTCTTCTGGAGTGTATGTTTGGTGAGACTCCCATAGTTCTGCTGAATTTATACGCCCCTAACACAGGCCAATTGCAATTTCTATCCCAAACACTCGCCAAACTGGATTCCTTTTCCACTTCGCAGGTGATAGTTGGGGGAGATTTTAATCTGATTCTTTCCCCCCATAAAGACAGGAAGGTTCTTTTTGAGTCCTCTCCCTCGAAGCGGCAATGCTCCTCTTCAAAATCCTTTCGTAGATTAATTAGGGAGCATCGTCTCTTTGACGCATGGCGGATTAAACATCCTCTCCATAAACAGTTCACTTTTTACTCTACCCCTCACCGTAGTTATTCTCGCCTAGACCATTTTTTCGTTTCTGCTCCATTGCTTCCACTTCTGGTATCTTCTGATATTAATCCCATTACTTGGTCCGACCATGCCTCTTTGACTTTAAACCTTTTTTTCCCCCCTCTTATATCCAAACCTTGTCATTGGCGCCTTAATGAGACCTTTCTTTCCACAGACCATCTTAGAGATGAATTATCGCAGGGACTTGATACTTATTTCACCCATAATGTTGGTTCCGTAAACTCCTCCTCAACTCTATGGGAGGCTCACAAGGCGGTTTTTCGAGGGCTCTGTATTTCTATGGGTTCTCGTTTAAAAAAGTCCTCGGCGAGTGCTAGGGCTTCCCTCATACAACAGCTATCTTGGGCGGAAGGTCGGTTATTGGCTAAGCCATCTATTCCTGGGCTCCAGAGGGTAATTTCTCTACGGGATCAGGTTAAAGCTCTTGACTCCAGTAGGACTGCTCAATCCCTCCTTTGGGTCAAGCAGAAATTCTATGAATTTTCCAATAAGCCCCATCGTATGTTCCACGATGCCTGACTTACTAATACAGCCAGATGGAAGCCCCACTTACGATCCTCGGGCTATGGCAACTCTTTTTGGCTCATTTTACGGGAAATTGTATAACTGTTTAACCCCGGACCTGCACCCACCCCTCACACAGTCATTATTTGATAATTTTTTTGATACATTGTCACTCCCGAGTATTTCACCTTCGGACACTGCCACCCTTAATGCTGACATTACCCTAGAGGAATTACTGGACACAATCAAACTTCTCCCTTCTCGTAAAGCTCCGGGACCGGACGGATTGCCCTACTCCTACTATAAAACATTTATTGGTATTCTGGCACCGCATCTCCTCTCTCTATATCACGATCTTTTTAAGGGAATTATACCTCAGACTGAATTCTCCCGTGCATATATCTCGGTCATCCCTAAACCCGATAAGGACCATTCTATCGTGGACAACTACCGTCCCATTGCCCTACTCAATTCCGATTATAAGATTTTTACCAAAATTTTAGCCAACCGATTGTCCGGAATCATCTCCAAGATCATACATAGGGATCAAGTGGGCTTTGTACCTGCCAGACATGCCGCAGATAACACTAGGAGAACTATTGATCTGGTTGATCTGGTTAACAGGTCCTCTACCCCTACAGTGTTATTAAGCTTGGACGCTCAAAAAGCTTTCGACCGTTTAAGCTGGCCTTATATGTTCATGGTCTTGGAGAGATTTGGTTTCAAAGGTCCATTTGTAGCAGCTTTGAAGGCCCTCTATTCATTCCCCCTTTCACAGGTCAGATTAGCTTCTTTTCTCTCGCCTCCCTTTCAGATGTCAAACGGAACGCGTCAGGGCTGCCCACTCTCTCCTTTACTGTTTATTCTTTGTCTGGAACCTCTAGCCATTGATATTAGGTCAAACCCGGATATTCGCGGGATACAGTCACATTCCCATGAGTACAAATTATCGTTATTTGCAGATGACATTCTTCTCACGCTTACGAGTCCCCATACTTCTTTACCGATTTTGCATAAGTCCTTGAAACAATTTGGGGCTATTTCAGGTTACAAAGTCAATACGTCCAAAACTGAGGCACTCCCAATACATATCTCACCTATCGTTTTGTCCTCGCTTCAGGAAGCCTTTCCCTACCGGTGGTGCACACACTCTTTAAAATATTTAGGTACTAATATTTCTCTCTCTTACCAATCCATATACGAGGCCAATTTCCCCCCTTTGTTTATAGCAATCTCTCGCTCTCTGAAACGTTGGGATGCCTTGCCCATCTCTTTTCTCGGTCGCATTAACGTTCTAAAAATGACCGTGTTACCCAAACTCTTGTACTTGTTTGCAACTCTCCCCGTTCCCGTTCCTATGTCCAAGCTTCACTCGCTTCAGAAATCTTTCCTACACTTTATCTGGCACAATATGCGGCACAGGATTGCACGTTCTGTTCTGCTTTCTCCGCGTTCTAGGGGAGGTCTGGGAGCGCCGGATATAATCAAGTATTATTATGCAACTCACCTTAGTTTTCTTCTGTCATGGTCCACGGAACACCCTCCCAACACATGGACTGAGATTGAATCTTTACAACTGTCCCCAGTTCATCCATGTTCCCTTCTTTGGTCCACCGCGGCAGTGGATATCTCTTCCTTCCGCCATCTATTCCTTGGTCCCATGCAATTTTCATTGACGGTATGGCAGAAATGTAAGACTCAATTTACTCTAGCCTCTGAATGCTCCCCTTTGACAAATATCCTCTACAACCCTAACCTGCCAGACAATATGGCCATATCTCGGATGTCTCTTTGGGTGGTATCTAACCTTTTTCAATTGCGTCACTTGGTACATCCGGTGACTCGTAAATTACATTCATTCCCGGATCTCCAGAAAAAAGCTTCTTTACCTCCTCATCACCTATATATATATTTCCAAATACGCCATTTTTTCTCTACTCTATCACCCTCATTGATCCTGGGGAAGCCTACACCCTTCGAACGTTTATGTATGCAGAGCCCCCACCAAAGGGGTATTATCTCCAATACTTATAAAATTCTTATGGCTGCATCCCCTTTATCTAATGAAACTCACCTTTACATGCGTAGGTGGTCTCAGTTTGTACAACGTGATATTGATTTACTGACGTGGAAGAATATTTGGGTAAATGCATCTAAATCTTCTGTTTGTGTGGTTTTTAAGGAAAACATTTATAAGATTATGATGTTATGGTACAAAACACCTGAGGTTCTTCATGCTTTCAACCCGAGTGCTTCTCCTGTCTGCTGGCGCTGTGGTAAGGATTCAGGTTCTCTCTATCATATTTTTTGGACTTGTAAATCTATTGTTCCTTTTTCGGAGGATGTCCATTCCTTTTTGCAATCAATGCTGCATGCCTCGCTCCCTTTTGACCCTCTGCATTTTTTGCTGGGCTTGCCATTCCCGGGTCTATCTAATCCAGCCAGAAAACTTGCTGCTCACGTGTTGACCGCGGCCAGGAGAAGTATTCCTATGGGTTGGTTATCTTCTACTCCCCCCACACTGCTGACTTTGTACAAACTTATTGCTGAAGTAAGACGGATGGAGTATTTGACTGCTTTACATAATTGTTTGTCTGCTGTATTTGAGTTGATTTGGCTCCCGTGGGATTCCTTCATTTCCTCTTTGCCGGCTCGAATCTAAGATCCTGATTGTTTCTGCACTGATTTTGTATGACTTTGTATGATTCTATTGGACATGATTATATGTAGTTATGCCATCGATGTTTCTCTCTGTTCTGTTTATAATTTACTTATTTGAAAACCAATAAAAATTGTTAATACAAAAAAAAAAAAAAGTGTCTGGACCAGGGGCGGACTGACAACTCATGGGGCCCCCGGGCAATAAGGGATCATGGGGCCCCTGTGTCCTTGCCCAAACTCAAAAAAGCCTATGAAAAAGGTACCAAGGGTATCTCATGAGGCCCCCTACTGACCCCGGGCCCTCAATAGGGGATCATGGGGCCCCTGTGTCCTTGCCCAAACTCTACAAAGCCTATGAAAAAGGTACAAGGGGCATCTCATGGGGCCCCCTACTGACCCCCCTACTGTCAGTCCGCCCCTGGTCTGGACTTGAAGTGATTAAACTCATGCACTTTAACAAAAATGATATGTCAGCACGCATCAAATAGTGTCATATTCCACTTAGAGCTTTATCTTCCACCATCCATGTACCTTCCTCATATTTCCTCCAAATATGTGTAGTAAAACATAAAGCTCATAGTGCAATATTACTCCAAAACAGCGCTTTATTACCATAAAATATGCTTACATAAAAGGAGCAGGTTAATCAAAATGGCCAGCGTCTGATGTCACTTGCTGACACCTTTTGTCACAGAATCTACTTTCATTTAGGATGTGAACATCAGATGCGGCAGGGCCAGAAACATATAAAGCATTTCTGCACTCTTCCTCTGGCTCCAATGAACAGTCTAGGGCAGTGGTTCTTAACCTGGGTTCGATCGAACCCCAGGGGTTCGGTGAGTCAGTCTCGCGGGTTCGGCGGAGGTGAAGACCCACACCCGACTCATATGATTCGTGATGGCATGCCCCGCTTGTCCATCATTGGCTGCAGGTGGTCACGCAACATCGCTTAGCCCAGTGGTCGGCAAGCCGTGGCTCGCGAGCCACATGCGGCTCTTTACACGCTTTAATGCGGCTCTTGTGTGCCGGGCGCCCGCTCCCCTCCCTCCTCTCGGGCGGCAGGGACTCTGCAGCGTGATCCAAAAAAAAAAATGCAATGATTGGCCAGTCTCGCTGCCACTCACATCCTGATAGCCAGTGATTGGCTGTCAGGATGTGTGTAGGCGGGGCAGCGTGACGAACGTGAGAGGAGCTAGGCTCCTCTCACAGTCCGCCCTGAAGACCGGAACGGCGCGGGAATACGGCGAGAGGAGCGCGCGGAGCAAAGGTAAGTGAATTGACACAGGGGGGGGGACTTGGCTTACTACTTGCTACTTACTTACTACTACTATATAAGGGATGAATTAATATGGGGGATGAATTACTATAGGGGGGATGAATTACTATATGGGGGATGAATTACTATATGGGGGATGAATTACTATGGGGAATGAATTACTATATGGGGGATGAATTACTATATGGGGGATGAATTACTATGGGGGATGAATTACTATATGGGGGATGAATTACTATATGGGGGATGAATTACTATATGGGGGATGTATTACTATATGGGGGATGAATTACTATATGGGGGATGAATTACTATGGGGGATGAATTACTATGGGGGATGAATTACTATGGGGGATGAATTACTATATGGGGGATGAATTACTATGGGGGATGAATTACTATATGGGGGATGTATTACTATGGGGGATGAATTACTATATGGGGGATGAATTACTATATGGGGGATGAATTACTATGGGGGATGAATTACTATATGGGGGATGAATTACTATATGGGGGATGAATTACTATGAGGGATGAATTACTATGGGGGATGAATTACTATATGGGGGATGAATTACTATGGGGGATGAATTACTATATGGGGGATGAATTACTATGGGGGATGAATTACTATATGGGGGATGAATTACTATAGGGGGGATGAATTACTATGGGGGATGAATTACTATAAGGGGGATGAATTACTATATGGGGGATGAATTACTATATGGGGGATGAATTACTATGGGGGATGAATTACTATATGGGGGATGAATTACTATAGGGGGGATGAATTACTATGGGGGATGAATTACTATATGGGGGATGAATTACTATATGGGGGATGAATTACTATGGGGGATGAATTACTATAAAACAGTGGTTCTTAACCTGGGTTCGATCGAACCCCAGGGGTTCAGTGAGTCAGTCTCGCGGGTTCGGCAGAGGTGAAGACCCACACCCGACTCATATGATTCGTGCAGTAAATATTCATTATTATGTTTTTGTTTTTGTGTGAAAATCATGTTTTAATGGTTTTGTTCTTTGTTCTTAACGGTTTTGTTCATTTTGTGCACCTATGTATAAATATATACCTATGTTTTGAATTTTAAAAATCATATTTTATTTTTCCAATTAAGAAGGGTTCGGTGAATGCGCATATGAAACTGGTGGGGTTCAGTACCTCCAACAAGGTTAAGAACCACTGGTCTAGGGGTTATTTCTGAGGGTTTTTATTGATAAAGAGCAAGCAACTTGGATATGGATAGGGAGCATGGGACACACCTAAACTGTTAAACTGAACAACTTGAGTACTCAACTTCTAGCTGCACAGGACACAACTTCTGACTGCATAGTGCACAAAAATCAATCTCTATGTTGATGGTGACCTGTATTCCTTCCAGAGTTTAAAAGCTACACACGATCACTACTTTTCAGCGCTGGGGGTCATTTATTCAGATGCCACAGGATCATCGGTTGCCTCCTGCAGATATCCACCAGGAAGATGTTGACTCTCTCCCACAACTTCCTCCTGGCTCTTTCCAGTAAGCTTCTCCAGACCCAAATTGACGCCAAGACTTGAACTTGTGAATAGGCACCCCAGCTAAGCCAAGCTGGGACCTTTGTGTGTTCCTGACAGCTTCCTACCAGACTTCTGCCCAGGGAGACAGAGCCCCAGCACAGGGGTCTCCTCCTGCAGAACTGGACTCAGGAACACTGCACACGGCTGCTCAGGTCTCAGTACTAATGAGCTCATCACCTACTGGATGCTCCTCCCCAAGGATTGGCTGGAGTCCCATAGATATTCAGGCTGCATGCCCTGTTCTTCTTCCCACTATGTTCTAGAATCCTCTAGATTAGAAGACAGGAGTACGTAACAGATCAGCAGCCTGGAAAACACTGTGCAGCCTTAATTAAACAACCCCCGCTCCTCTGATTACAGTGGAGCTAAACTAAATTTGACTAGCAGCCTACTCTACACTAAAAGGGTGCTACATACAGTTTCATCCTTGGTTATTGGCAGTATCATATACATTATATATATCTAGGTATAATATTAAATTAACAATGCAATGTGGACATGTTAAAGGATGTGTAGACAAAAAAGATAGAGAGTATGTAAAAATGTAGTACACAATGGGGTTTTGGTTGGTTGGTTTACTAGGGGAATTTTCCCCAGAGCTCAGTGAAAGAGGTTAAGCTCTGCTGATTTCCATTCCATCCTGTGCAAGCAAATATGTTTTCTTTAGTTTTTTATATTTTCTTTGCACATTATTAGGCATTCTTTGTGAAGTGAAATTTCCCTGCATTTACTAAGCTCTGAGAAAAATCACATTGCAAAATACAACTTCCCTTGCAAAGGGAACATTCGATTTGCTGTTAATACCCCAACCCCAGTGAGTTCTAACAGAATTAAAAATAGCTGAATGTACCTTTTATTATTTATTTATGTAATACCCTCTAGTGTGCTACTAGAGTAGCGTAGTGTGTTTTTCTGCAAAAACCAGTGGACTGTTCCTGTATTCCTTCTAGGAAACAGTATTTCTTGAGCCTGCAACCCAGTCAGTACATGTTTGCTCGGCTGAGCAAGGGTTAACACAAGCGTCGGTAATATCCTGAAGAATAGTGCCGCTGGCGTCAACAAGTCTGAGTGGGGGGCGTGGCTGCACCTTAAAGTCTGCCCAGACCATTGGATGGTGGATACCAGTGTGCGTTTGGAACACCGAGGAGGATTCGCCCTCAGCATAGTTGATGGAGTGCAGAGGCTATGCCTGGTATGTCCTGATTTCTGGAGACCCACTGCAGTGATTGTAATCTGGCTACAGTGTGGGCACTTTGACGAGATACTGATGAGACTGGTACCCAGCGACCTGCCACCGGTCATCTACTCGGTGGATCTAAGTTCAGGACTGTGCGTGGAGGAGTCCCGGTTGGCCGGGAGGAAGGCAAGATGTGTGTGGTATGCGATCCTATAGTCGGTCAGGTATCCGCCACTACTTTTGTTGTTCCCCAGGAGAGGTAGGCTGCTGAAGTTCGCCCTGTCACCCCCACACAGAAGGAACCAAGCTCAGGTGTCTGCATATCCTCAGGTGAGCAGGTGGGGAGTGACAATTGGGACTTGATTGATTGTGGATCTCCCAGACTGAAAACTGAGTTCAGGCCCCTAGAGATAGAGACAGAGTATTCCCTGGAGAGTGATTCAGATGAAGAATAGCACTGGGGGATGCTCAGGACATCACTGACCTGCACGAGGGACTATCTGGATGGGAACCTGGACGAAGGGAGAGCACCGTTGCCCCTGACCAGACATGATGGGTGACCAGAGTGGAGTCACCAGTGACCCCTGTAGAGAGACAGCAACCAGACAGACTGGACTAAATCCATGTCCATCATCAAACGGCCATGGTACACAAAGGGCAGGAAAGAGGACCAGGACTTGGCCTACGAGCTGTAGATTACCTGGTCCCCACAGGCTTGCGTACTACCCTGAAGGGGAAAATGCAGGAAGCTCCCCAGATTCTCCAGGTTCCAAAAGGATGTACAATGGAGAACCGTATTGGAGAGGGGATTGGACTTCCCATACAGTATGTCTCTGCAGATGTTATGGACACCATGGAAACCTCCTGCTCCTATTGGGAAGAAGAGCTGATTTGGGACTATTTGCATGTTCCTAAGTCCCAAAGGGGGTCCCCTAACCCTGATGTGTTGGCCCAGTTCCAAGACATCCAGTTGGAGTGGAGCAAAGGAAGGGCCATCTACAAGGATTGAGTGGTCATCACTGAGGCCGGCCGGCCCAACAAGAACTACTTGTGGCATAATGGAGAAATCACCAGATTACTGAATCCTGAGTTGTACTGGTGAAGCGCTTGGAAAAAAAAAATCCTATTTCTTTGTTAAACTGCCGGGCCGAATCATGCCACCCACCATTTTCTTTTCCCCTATGACCTGATATTTCGGGAGAGATTTGGTGACAAGGCCCAGGACATTTTTAAAGAGACTGATACTATGGAGGGGCTCCTCCTTCAGAGACTCTTGTGTGTAAAAAGTTCTCTGTTAGAGGGATTATAACCCCCTGCTAGCAGACTATGTAGACAGTTTAGCCAGTGTGAGGGTTGTATATTTGTTTCTTCCTTTTGCAGGTTTATCATAGACGGCTGTCCTCCATGCAGCATTGGGACTATGTGATTTTTACTGACATTTACTTTTCTACAGTTTGTTGAAGGGCTTCCCTTAAGAGGGAGGTGCTTCAACAAGAAAAAATGTTTGCATATTTCCTTACTAGTAATCTGTGATTGGCCTAACAAACTTTCTAGCTGCAGGAACCTGTGGTTAGGATATATATATATATATATATATATATATATATATATATACATATACACAGCGGGTATAATAACTATTGAACACGTCACCATTTTTCCCAGTAAATATATTTCTAAAGGTGCTATTGACATGAAATTTTCACCACATGTCAGTAACAACTCATGCAATCCATACATACAAGGAAACCAAAACAAATAAGTTCAGCAATTACATTATGTGTAATAAAATGGGCTGACACAGGGAAAAGGTATTGCACTCGCTAACTGAAATTTATGTAATACTTCGTACAAAGTCCTTTTTTGGCAATGACGGCTTCAAGATGCCTCTTGTATGGAAAAACTAGCCGCATGCATTGCTCAGGTATGATTTTGGGCCATTCTTTCACACAATCTTCAAATCTTGAAGGTCCTGTGGGCCTCTTCTGATCATTAGATCTTTCCATAGATTTTCTATTGTATTAATTTCAGGTGATTTGCTGGGCCATTCTAGCAGCTTTATTTTCTTTTAAACCAATTGAGACTCATCTCAATTGATGCCTCCTGTATGGAGAAACTAGTGGCATGCCTTGCTCAGGTGTGATTTTGGCCCATTCTTCCACACAAACAGTCTTCAAATCTTCAAATCTTGAAGGATCCGTGGGCCTCTTCTGTGAACTCTGATCTTTAGTTCTTTCCATAGATTTTCTATTGGATTCAAGTCAGGTCATTGGTCATTCCAGCAGCTTTATTTTTTTTTTTAAACCAATTGAGAGTTTCCTTGGCTTTGTGTTTGGGATCATTGTCTTGATGAAATGTCCACCCTTGTTTCATCTTCATCATCCTGGTAGATGACAGCATATTTTTATCAAGAATGTCTTGGCTTTTTCCATTCATCCTTCCTTCAACGACATGAAGTTTGCCAGTACCGTATGCTGAAAAACAGCCCCACACCATGAGTGTAGCAACCTCTAGTGTGCTACTAGAATAGTGTAGTTTGTTAGGCAAAATCATTGTGTATGACTCACGGTAGTTCGGTGAGTCATGTGATTAAGGTCAGGTTATTGCAGCGCAGCTGGATGACTTAGCAGGTTGTGGCTCTTTTGTCTCTTCCTGACCCTGGAAGAATATAGAACCTTTCAGAAGTCGGTATGCAGGAAGGGGTGGAGGCTTAATCTGCATATTTGTGCGAGGTCCGGCCAATCCCAGGTTTGGAGGCCCTGGTAGAGTGATGGACTGGCCTATAAGTATGGAAGAGTCAGGTTGACAGAGGAGTTGGGTGGAAGATGGAGTCCTGAGGAGACTGTCGGTGCCTAAGTGGGGTCCCCTAGGTCGGGGGGGGGTGGCCTCTAGGCTGGGTTTGGGCTGGCTCCGAAGGATACATTTTGCGGAGAGGTGTGGATGGGATCAAGACCTGGAGCAGCAAGGAGGACAATGTGAGTACTGTAGTACACTCTGGAATCTACAAGAGTGCCACATGTAGAAAGCTTTCTAAGGCTTGCAGATTGTGGCGCTGGGAGCAGCTCTATAGGGAGAGAGAAGACGTCTCTGCATGTAGCTACAAGAAGCAAAGTGATTTTTGAGGGGCTGCTAGTTCTTTGTCTGTAAAGGGCAGCTGCTACTGATCCTCAACAACTGATGGATTTCAGGAAAAGAATAGTTCAGGATCTGCCTTTGTACATAGGAAGGAAGTGTCCCCCTTCCATTGATTCAAGCCAAACTGGGCATCCCATAATCCCTATCCAAGTTAATGTCCTCTAATAAAACAATATAAGCACATGGATTGGTCATTGTCTTTGGATGCAAGTCTGTGTGAAAAATACCTGCTGCTGGGCTTAGGAGTACCCACTACACCAGGGGTGGGCAAACTTTTTGACTTGAGGGCCGCATTGGGTTCATATATTGGACCCGGGGGCCGGACCAAGAGTAGATGAATGATGTGTATGTGTCATCCATAGTAAGTATAGTAATATTCTCCCATAGTAAGCATAGTAATTAATCCCCCATATAGTAATTCATCCCCCATAGTAATTCATCCCCCATATAGTAATTCATCCCCCATAGTAATTCATCCCCCATATAGTAATTCATCCCCTATAGTAATTCATCCCCCATATAGTAATTCATCCCCCATATAGTAATTCATCCCCCATAGTAATTCATCCCCCATAGTAATTCATCCCCCATATAGTAATTCATCCCCCATAGTAATTCATCCCCCATATAGTAATTCATCCCCCATATAGTAATTCATCCCCCCTATAGTAATTCATTTCCCATATTAATTCATCCCCCATATTAAGTCCCCAAGTCCCCCCTGTGTCAATTCACTTACCTTTGCTCCGCGCGTTCCTCTCGCCGTGTTCCCGCGCCGTTCCGGTCTTCAGGGCGGACTGTGAGAGGAGCCTAGCTCCCCTCCCCTCACGTTCGTCATGCTGCCCCGCCTACACACATCCTGACAGCCACATCCGCGGGCCGGATTAAAAGGTCCACCGGGCCGTATAGTTTGCCCATTGCTGCACTACACAATGGCCCAAACAAGCGTAGCGCTACATTTTTTACAGTTACTATAGTGCCAACAATTTATGCAGCACTTTACATATATATTGTACATTCCCATCAGTCCCTGCCCTCAAGGAGTTTACAATCTAATGTCCCTAACTCACATTCATACATACACATACTAGGGCCAATTTAGACAGGAGACAATTAACCTACAAGCATGTCATTTTTTGGGTTATTTATTTTGCAGTCATGTCACTGCTATTCTGCTCTAGGCCTCTACTGGGCCAGTCCTGTAAGCAAGCAGAATCTGAGGTGGGTTGCTTGGTGTTGTCCAGCCTCTGTGATATCATTGCTGAGTCAAAAGATAAAATTCCTAAACTCGCTTTCCACCTTACAATCCCTATCTTCACCACCCCTAGCTACATCGCCAACCTCATACACAGATACCACCCAAATCGCCCACTCCGCTCCTCCCAAGATATCTTCTTCTCTAGCTCCCTAATCACCTCCTCCCACGCTTGTCTCCAGGACTTCTCCAGAGCCTCTCCTATCCTCTGGAACTCCCTACCGCAGCATGTCCGGTCAGCCCCCACCCTGTCTGCCTTTAGGCGATCTTTGAAAACTCACTTATTCAGGGAAGCCTACCCCACCTCCACCTAAGAACGGTACTTGAATCACCTCCACCAGATCATCCCCCGCAGCTATCACCTTTTGTATCACCTCCCCCTTCCTTTAGATTGTAAGCTCCACGAGCAGGGCCCTGCTATTCCTTCTGTACTGAAATGTATTGTAATTGTACTGTCTCCCCTATATATATAAGCGCTGTGCAAACTGTTGGCGCTATATAAACCCTGTATAATAATAATAATCTTTGCTGCCCATTCAGTTGCTATCACTGAAGCACTATTGGCTGACAATTGCAGGATGGGGGTGATGACGCTGGAACTATCATGCATGCTGTGTGTTGGCATGGCTGCCTTTAGTTCCAATGTAAGAGCTCACATGCAGAGATCACAATGCTACCACTGCAACAGGAACTAGTATTTCCATTAGGAAATATAAATAAAAAACTGGAGCGGTCAAAAGGTAATTTTTATTCTGTACCAATAAAAGTAATTGAAAATAGTAAGCTCTACAGGCTTATTATACAAATTCTTCTACATAAACAAAATTTTAAAATGGAGCTTACAAACACTTTAATCATCCAAAATGTGCAAATCCTTTTTTTTCACCCTGCACATGATTTGGTATTAAAAGTGAAAACTATTTTGCTTTGTTATGTGAAAATTGTCTACTTCTCTAGTAAAATCAACCTCAGTTTTTCATTATATAAAACAGAAATTGCCAGGTATAGAGCAGACTGTAGAGAGAACAGGGTGGAAGGAAGGCCACCTTTTACAGACAGCAGACGAAGACGGTCCTTACACCACCAAACATTAGGATGTATTTTCATATCATGAGCATAATTCAGCAGAAGCGAGATTTCTAGTGTGAGGAGGATTATGCTAATTATATTATATTAGGTTCCTGCTGATATTTCTTAGCAAAAACAAATTATAGAACAGCATCTTCATCATGAGGACTTGTACAGGAAGTTTTTTTCTGTCTCTAAAGGTTTATTAGGAGCTCAAAATTTGTCTTCTGTGGCAACGTACTATAATATGGAAGAAAAGAACTTTTAGGATGGTGGATGGTCTTTTTATAGGAATGAATCGAGATTGCAACATACAAGAAGAGGAGTCCAGAAAATTTAGTAGTGGCTCCCAGCAAGCCCTACAATGAAAGTCTCAGAGGCACAGGAACAGGTAGGTATAAGATTTGGGCAAAGATGATAGAGAAGGGGTGATGGCATTTAGGGCCCTTTTACACTGATCCATTTTTTTGGGGGTAAAACATGTAAAAGAAAAATGCATGCAAAATGTATCCCTTTAAATCCTATGGAACTCTTCACACCAGTGCACTGCAGGTGTCGTGCATTTTTAGGGCTCCATTTAGATGTTAAGTTGGGAGACGGTGGCAGGGAGAGCTATGTTTTTGCAGCCATTAAGCTGCAATAGGCAGCAGATAGGGGTATTTACCTCCACAATGATTACTTCACTACCATAGCAAGGTTTACTCGACCCAACGGCAAAAATGGCTTAAAACAGGTGATGAGGAGGCATCACATCCCTTCCTCACTGCCTGTCAGTAGCCTCTGAAGCACGATCTGAATGCAGATTGGGCTTCAGAGGAAAGATAATTTAGATGCATGTGTAACTCTACCCTAAAAGTCTTGTATGCTGCATCTTTGGTGCGCTTTTCAAAAGCACACCAAAAACACATCTTCCATTGAATTCTATAGAAAACGCACCAAAAACACATCAGAAACACATCTACATTGCATTTTTGGTGCGTGTTTTGGGTCCAAGTTGCACAGGTGCTTGATTGGGGTCAGATATGATGAAAACATAATTGCAGTGCTGATTAAATACTGTAAGAATAATCTTCAATGTGAAAGTTCATAGCCAATAAATCTTCTGATCAATATGATCAAACATAGTCCACCAAACAGTACATAAAGTTTTTTTTTTAGTTAGTTAAAATTAATTTTAAGCAAAACCAATTCAAACAATAAAAGGTGTAATAACTAAAAAAAATCTAATATTTTAACATACAAATATTCTTTCAAGTGTAAAAAAATCTTTAAACCAGAAAACGTGAACATATCAAAAATGTGGAAAAATGCATATGCATTTTTATTGTGTTTTTTCAATGGAGCAGTTTGAAAGCAGCCTGAAAGAATAGCAATACTAAGATTATTTTATTTCTTAAAATAATAATGTGGTTTGGGGAAGCTAACATGTACTTTTGGTTCATGAAAAATTTGAATTTTAAATTTTAGGATTTTAAAGAATTTAAAATTTAGAGTTTGACTTACCTCTGACTGGCTTACAATAAAAGTATTACAATAGGCAATATTAAAAATATTCTCACAGAATTAATTATTGTTTTGAATTTATTAAGTTTTGAATTTCTAAATTTATTACAAAAAATTCAGCTAAATACATTCCAGGTGCATAGAACATGAGTAAATTTAGTACTATCAGCTTGTTTTCTTTAACAGCAGCCACAGCCTGAGTAGAAAAAAATGTCCCCTGCTGGTATACTGTAGAGAAGGATAGTTTCTCTCTGTAGGGAAGCAGTGGTCTCTGCTGAGGCCTGACATGTCCCCTGCTGAGTCAGATACATAGCCCTGCAATTGGTAAAGCTCATGTTTTCTGATGATCAGAAGTTTGGGGGGGGGGGGGTCGGACGTCTGCACAGGGACTACGACTTCCACACAGACAGCAATGATCTTTCTCTACAGCATGCTGGCAAGGGACAGGCTTTAATACTCATCTGCTTTCTAAAGAACACTCTAAAACTCTAAAACTTTGCACACCTTTTGTTCTGATGCATTTAGCTGATTTAAACTAAAGGTTCAGTTGGATTTTAAAGTAATAATTTTTTTTTCTTTTTTTTTTTTAATAGCAGATATTTTATACTTATCAAGCTCTGTACAGTGATTTTGCACAGAGCAGCCCTGATACTCCTCTTCTCGGGTCCCCCGTCGGTGCTCCTGGCCCTTCCCTCCTGCCGGGTGCCCCCAGAACAACCAGCTTGCTATGAGGGTACCTAAGCCGACTAGCTCTCAAGCCGCTGCTCTGCATGTCCAATTACACACAGGGCTGCGGGTCGGCCCCACACCCTCTCTCTTCCCATTGGCTCAGTAGCTGGTACTGATCTCAGTCAATGAGGAGGGAGAGGCCCCGTAGAGCCGAGGATCTCATGCACAAGGCTGGATCGTGATGGGCTTAGGTATTAGATGGGCTGGGGGGGGGGGGGGGAGGGGGGGGCTGCTGCATACAGAATGTTTTTTACTTTCATGCATAGTATGCCTTTGCAACCACTTTGAAGCAAATACTGCAAAAATAACTCTTAAAAGAGAAGTATGGCCAAAACTTTTTGGTCATACTGTACTTCTCTGATGGATCACAGGAGTGCACTTACTTTTGCTCTCCTGTGACCATAGTTAGCTGAATTAGCTGAGTGCATTATTGCTTCCTCTCAGCCAGGGGCAAACTGACAACTCATGGGGCCCCCGGGCAATAGAAGATCATGGGGCCCCTGTGTCCTTGCCCAAACTCAAAAAAGCCTATGAAAAAGGTACCAGGGGCATCTCATGGGGCCCCTTACTGACCCTGGGGCCTCGGGCAGTGCCCGAGTTTCCAAATGATCAGTCCGCCCCTGCTCTCAGCTAATGTAATGGAGCCACTCTAGACTCTGGAAGGATTCCTACAATATTATCGGGAACCACCCAATTGCCTGATTGACAGCTGGCTCCACCTCTCAGCACATGGCTAAGGACCAAAGTCATCTGTGCCCACCCCCTCTCCTGCCCAGTGCTCCAGTGAGCTGTGCAGGAACAGAGCAGAGAGCAGTGACTGGCAGTCACTGCTCTTCCCCCCAAGCAGACTGAGAACTGAGCGATCAGCAATCAAGTGATCGCTCAGTTCTTGGTCTTAGAGCCGAGGTGGGACAACTGAAGCATCACACTGCTGCTGCAGCATAGAGGTGAATATGTGTGTTTATTTTTTATAAACCCCAAGCTTCTTCTTTAATAAGTGTTCACTTAAAATACACTATACGTACCCTTTTAGACTAGGACCTAGCAATTGAAACTTCATACATGCATTCAAACCTCTACACTTTAATAGGATTTATAGAGGGCTTATCTGTAAAGAGCAATGTAATATAAAGATATATATTGTGTTCTTTCTGCAAAAGCCCTTTAAAGTTGGTGTCTCCTATGGAAATAGGTAGAAAAGGGAATGAAAAGTGAGCAGTGGCAGTAAGAGAGCAATTTGTGGGGAGTGTGGGTAGGCTTTGGGCATTTATGGACAGTCAGGCAGACGCAGGCAGACAGTGGCTGTTGGGGAGGTCACTGTTCCTCTAGTCCTTGCCTTTCCCAGGAGAGGTAGCTGTAAGCACTGAGGAGTGATGAGAGCTTTATCTGGAACACGGCTGAAAAAGTGCACCAAACAAATCTGAGCCCCTGCCGTACAATGACATCCAGCCCTGTCAGTGAATCAGACTAACCTGCAGTCCTGAACATACTTTTATGTGCATCAGCAATTGTTGAAGGTCCATCAAATATATACTACTATATATATATATATATATATATATATATATATATATATATATGTGTGTGTGTGTGTGTGTATATATATAGTATATACATATATATATTTTTTTTTTTTAATTTGTCTCAACATTGTTAGTTCTGTTGTTGGTGGGTTGAAAGTATGAATTTCACTACCTTACCTGCTTAGGTGCTTAAAAGCAAAAGTTAGAATCTTTTTTATGCTTTATTTACTTTTTTTGAAGAATGTGTTTAAGAAAGTTCAGTTTATTTCATTTAGTGTTCTTTGTATTTTTTCTACTTTTTTCACCATCTGATTTTTTTTTCTGTGAAAAATTGTAAAATAATTAGGTTAAAGTAGAATTCCAGTCAAAAGCTAACTAAGGCTAAACCTACTCCCACCCCCAGTCTAAACCTATTCTATCTAATGTTTTAAAGAAAAGATCCCTATACTTACCTATTCTGAAGCTGATCCGCTCCAGTTTTAGGATCAGCTGTCAGTGGTGACTTCTGTGTAGAGGAGGGGCAGCAGACAACGGATGTCCCATAGTAAGTCTATAGGTGACGTCATCTCCTAGGCATTTCCAGCCATTGCCTTTCTCTCCTGCACACAGAAGCCTCCGCTGGAGACCAGACCGGAGCAGCTTTAAAATAGGTAAGTATAGGGATCTTTTCTTTACAGGATTAGAATGGGGGTGAAAGCAAGTTTAGCCTTTTGACTGGGGGTTAGCATTTGACTGGAATTCCACTTTAAAGAGGAGCAAATTTTGGCACAAGAACAGGTCCAGGATAATTGAGAGTGACCCTCAGGAGCCATTAAATTATTATTATTATTATACAGGATTTATATAGCGCCAACAGTGCACAATGCAGAGGATTAATCACTTAGCTTCCACAGTGAGTATAAAAAGCATGCTTCACAGCTTATACAGACTGATTTTACTGTTGTGGGTTTAGTAACACTTTAAGGAAAAAAAAGAAAACTAATACAGCCACCACATCTAAGGATTGGTAAGCTGAATACATTGTTGAACATGCTTTCCCACTGACTAAAACGCATTTTACCCATTCTATATAATAAAATATATTATAACTTCCAGTGCTGCCAATAGAATTTACATTTTGATGTTTATTTACTAAAGCAGTAGAGAATGCCACTTGATCCAGTAAATAAGGTGTAACTGTATTAATTTTGAATAGTCAGTCATGTGTAGGGGGACTAAAAAAAAATACATGTGGCTTTACATACTCTTAATACTCTTTAAAGGGTCACAGACACAGAGCAAAATCACATACAATACCAGTAAATGTAAGAAAAGTTGAATTCTTTACACGGGTGTGGGAACTCTTTATACGTAATAGGTTAGCTTTAGTAATGATTTAGAAGGTTTATAAAGGAGATTAAGGGGGGATATGATCAACATGTATAAATACATCAGTGGTTCATATAGTGAACTTGGTGTAGAGCTATTCACCCTGAGGTCTTCACAGAGGACAAGGGGGCACTGTTTACGTCTGGAGGAAAAGAAATGTAATCTCCAAACACGGAAAGGTTTCTTCACAGTGAGAGCTGTGAAAATGTAGAAAAGACTCCCTCAAGAGTTGGTTCTGGCCAGCTCAGTGGATTGCTTTAAAAAAGTCCTGGATTCTTTCTTAGATACACAGAATATAACTGGATACTAACACTTATAGGTAAAGTTGATCCAGGGAATATCCGATTGCTCTCGGGGGATCAGGAAGGATTTTTTTTTCCTTACAGGAGCAAATTCCATCATGCCTTGTTGGGGTTTTTTTTTTTGCCTTGCTCTGGATCAACTGTGGGTATAGGATTATAACTTTTTTTTTTTAATGGTTGAACTGGATGGACTTTTGTCTTTTTTCAGCCAGACTAACTATGTAACTATGTAAGGTGTTCAGCTAGTTTAGTGAATCACCTTGGACTATGCTCACTCTAATCATCCAAACATGCACAAGCAAAAATCCTGTTTTTTCAGTTTGGATGGCAACATATTTGCCTTCATTATAGGAATTCCCCCTAATTTGCAGGGTTTTTCACTCACTTCCTATTTTGGCTATGGGACGGGAAGTGAAGGTAAATCTTCCCAATAGGACACAGATAGCAAAAATTTAACTGACAGGGGTTATAACCCTCCCTTACTCTAATCAAATTGAAAAAAAAGTTTTGCCTATAGTTCTACTTATAGGAAAATAAGAACATCCAGAAATATTAAAGACATGTTCTTTGTTCCTTTGTTTGATTTTCTTTACAATTTTGTTTTACAAGATTTAAATGTAAACTAATTAAAAACGGCCATTTATTCTAGCACCCCCTCCCCTCTCTTCCTTTAATTTTCTGTTCCTACCCCCTTCTTTGATTTCTTCTCCATTTCACTATATACTATTTTTCCTCCCCATCTTTTTCTAATGTTGGTTTTGTAGCTTTGGTTCTACCTGGCCTTTTACCTTGATGTTTGTCACCAACCTTAAGCTGTGAGCACTACACTGTGAGCACTAAACTACAGCCATTTAAGACATACTGATTAATACTCTTCAATATTTGCATGTATGCTTGCCCTAATTGAATTTAGTCTTGTATTTGTCTAACAATTTGGTTGGGCTCGTAAACCGATGTAAACATTACTGTATTGTGCTCTGGTGTATTCTTTTGGAAAGTAAAAAAAAATATTGTAGCAGAAAATTTGAAAAACCTAAAGTTAAAAAAAAAAGAACCTGCTTTCCTTATCATTCTGATCTTATCATTAATCCAAACTTACTATACCTCTTTTTTATGTTCTACACGTCCCCCACTGTGTGGAGCAATGTTTTTTTTTCATCCAGGACATGAAAGGTTAAAAGTGCTCGAAGTTTCAATTCCCAGCAAAGCTGTGGATGAACTATGGATAGTGCAAAGCGCTGCAAATTTCCTCTCGTTTGACCATGAACTTTCCATGATCTAGTTAACGTTACTGTCAAGCCTCCTGCGGTCCTTTTTTGAAAAGCAGGACTTGTTTGTGCTGCCCTCTGGCCAACTTGAGTGGGACTGAAGCTCTTGCAAGAGCTATCAAGCTGGTTGACAGCTTGTCACTGCCGAGGCTCCGTTAATTTCTGTGCTTTTTCCGCCGTTTGGCATCTGCCATTGAAGCTTTCCCTCTCTTCCGAGCCGATCCTGTTTGCGTTTAACACTCGGGTTAATTTTCCTCAGAGTTTAAATTTAGCCATCAGTTATATGAGAGAGCTGTCAGCCAACATATGGAAAGAGAGAAAGAGGAAAAAAAATTAGAGATGAATTTATTGTAAGCGTGTACAAATCTGTTGAATGTGGAATAGAGCAACCTAGTGCAGAATATTGGAAGGGCCCCAGTGGGGGACAAAGGGTCACGACAGACTAGCAGACTGGATTAGCTGGTCTATTCACTAGAGTGGCATCCAGGCTTCTTGGGAGCTTCTGGATATATCAAAAACTGATGGAAAGACAAAGTTCAATTTGTCCCCCTTTTATAAAGGATAATTAACCTGTCACTCTTGCTGCCTTAACAGCTTCATTATATGGCAGATAAAATGGGTGCTCTACTCCCTGTTCCTATTCCACCAGGGATAAAGGGGCATTGTGCACGTGGTTAAAGGGGCAAAGCTTTAATAATGTTTTCCGTGTACTAAAATAATTGAAAGCTGCAAGTTATGGTCTAGGAATAACTCTTGCTTCCTGCAGCTGGCGAAGCTTGGATATTTGGAGAAATGAGTAAAACAGAAATAAAACTGTTAACAAATTGGCTACAAAAATTGATGGACATTGAGTCCAAACAGAGAGATAATGAAGCACTGATTTTGAAGCTGTCTTTGTTTTAGGTGGGTTTGACAGAACAGAATAAATATGCTGGTTTGAGGTCTTATTGAAGTTCCTTGACATCTGTTTGTACAACCTCTATCAAATGACAGAAGTTGTAAGAAGGAGAGAGGCATGTGTGGGTGGCCCTAGCATAACTCTATTCAGTAAAAGAATAAATAAATAAATAACAGATGCAAAAGTTGCCAAAAGTTGTAATGCTCCTCAGCTTTTACCTACATCATCCACAAAGCTCTCCTATGATTTATAGCATGGTCCCCGCTTCAGCAGCACATATAATAAAACTGGAACAATACAGACAAGATTAGCATGGCCTTTGCATAAAGATGACATACAAATTCATGACGTGTTCCATATTTTTTATTATATCTATACATCGTACGTTTTTGGTAGTCATACCTACATATCTTTACCAATGTTTGTATCTTACAATTTTTGAAAATGTGGATAAAGATATATTTGATGAGAATTGTAGCCTGTCCACAATTAACAAAAATTCTAGGGAAAAGCAAAATTGAGATATCCCTGGTCAATCATAAAAGCAACATTAAGAGGGTTTTGGTGCTTTTAAGGGTACAACAGACTTTAAATACATTTTTTTATACAGAAAGAAAAAGATAGTGGGAAAAAGGCAAAATATAAAATCAGTAGCATTAACAGTACATAAATAACAATCAAATCCACTAAAAATGGAAAACATAAAGAGAACATTAAATAAAGTAAACCTTTCTAAATGCAGCCAAAAAGTACCCCTAAATAAAGGAAAAGGAGTTTTTTCCAAGAAATTTTAGCCTGAGCAGCTCTATTAGCAATGCTTTTAGTAATCAGTCCACTTATCGCTAATCAATTCCTGTGCATATACAATCAGTCTAAAAGATGTGCATAGCAATGTTGAAGTAGAACTATGGGCAAAGATTTTTTTTTTCATTTTGGATAGAGTAAGGGAGGGATATAACTCCTGCCAAGCTTTTTTTTGTCATCTCTGTCCCATTGGGGACACCTCCTGTCCTATAGCTAAAACAGGAAGTGAAATGAAATCCCTGCAAATTAAGGGAATCTCTTGGGGCCCCCCAGGTTACTAGAACTAGTGTCCCTATTGGAAGATTCTCCTCTATTACTTTCCTGTAGACAACTCAAAATTCGGGATCTTCTTTTACTTTCATTTTCAATGATAATGGTAAACAGGACAAATAGAGATCATGAATCTCCGTAACAGGGGCACAGACAGCAATAAAAACCTAATAGGTGCTCTAATCCCTCTTCACCCTATCCAAAACTAAATTAAAAAAGTTTGCCTTAGTAAGATTTTACTGTAAGTTCCACAGAACGCCTAGAGAAAAGTCCTGTGATCGAGAGTTGCAGTTTTATAAACCATTCTAGGGCACCCTAAGCATAAGTGGGCAAAGTGGCAGTGTCCTGTTAAGTATTAGCATGCCTCTTTACTCCTGAATGGAGCCACAGAAAAAGAGGGAAAGGTAAATATGTTCAACTAGGAAAGAGGGGGAGGTTATAAAACCTGTTGCTTTTCTCTTTTTTGAATTCTCACTTTGAGATAAAATTAAGATGCAAGACACCTGCAAATGTCTATTTTATGCATTGGGGGCTACTTTTGATAGTATGGTGATCCCGCAAGTATACTTTAAAACTAGGTTCAGCCTAACAACCTAACAACAATCAAATAGTATTTTTTAGAGACCTCCGCAATGGCGCCTCATGTGCTTTACTCATTAAAGGTTTTTTAAAGTGTATGCTAAGCCAAAAACATTTTGTCCCTGACTTCTCCAAGGTATCATACTGACTGAGTTGGCTCAGCCCTCCTGTCGATTCATAGGACTGTACATCCATAAACCCTGCCCACTCCTGTGGACTACGTGGATAGAATTAATTGTCTCCCTACATGTGGAAATAAAATGTTGTTGTTGTCCACTGTGTTCAGGCTGTTAGCAAAACTCATAGGGTGAGCCACTAAATGGGCCAGAATCAAGGGGACCCTGTCTGGTGGTCTGTTGGGTTGGAAGCTGCAGGACATTCTTGAATTTCTTCAATCTGGTCTGACATTGGGGGGTTACTCAAGGTTCAGGTATCAGCCCTGTCTGCCCAAGACACCTTGGATTTTGAACAAGCTGGTAAACCAGTTCCTGTAGGCAGTGATTTGGATGAGACTCCGAGAACAGCTGTTTCCCAAGTGTTGCCTTTAGTGTTGAACTATCTGCTCAGAATCTTCCTTTAAACCAACAGAAACTTACAATCTCAAAGCTCAAAACTGTTTGGTCACCATCTCTCCAGCTTAGATGGTGTTGTAAATCAGGCCACTAGATTACAATGAGGCTTTTTTACGCATTCTAATGGATGGGATAGTCTTCATCCTGTGACTGCACTTTATCCCAAAGGTGATATCTGCCCAGAAAATCAATCAAGAGGTAGACTTGCAAATATCTGAGGTTCCAATGGCAAAGCAGAGACATCCGCTTGACGTGCAGAGAGTTATGAAATCTGATCTAGAGGAAACAGCAGGTTTCAAAAGTAGATCAGAGCAACTTGTAGTGTTGTTTGGTAAGAACAAAGAGAAAGAAGCAGATGTACACACCATAGCATCATGGATTGTCAAGGTAATCCACCAGGCATATAGAGCTTGAGGTCTGCCTGTTCCAGAAGTGATTAACACCCACAGGACTCGGACCTCGTGGGCAGCAAATCTCAATGGAAGTGGTCTGCATTAAACCACGTGGACCACACCTCATACATTTATGATTTGCTATCATGTAGATTTGGTGTCTCTTACCATGGTCAGCCCCATGATTGTGATGCCATGGAGAAATATTATGAAAGCATAATTACATTAAGTATTTGTAAAAAACAGTAGAGAATAATTAGAACTCCTCTCTGGTTTTTCCTACTATCCAGAGCTACATGTTTCAACAGACAGAAAATGAGGGGAAATCTGCAACTGAGACATAGACAGAAATAAGAATCTAACAGGGGTTCTAGGCTACCCCTACTTGACTAGAAAAAAAGTTTTTAGTTTTGATTGTGTTCTTGGTGGAGAGTTCTCCTTATTTTCTGTCTGGTAAAATGTCAACAAGATGGGAATTCAGGGGAAATATTTCTAATGGAACCCCAGATATCAGTAAAAACCCAACCAGGGTTTTAACCCTTTCTTACACTACACAAGAAAAATGCTCTTTAACTTTGGTACTGGGTGTCACCAAGGCCTAGATGCCAAGGCCAAATTTGCTACGTCCATGTGTGTTTGTTAGCTTGTAACTGTATAAAGAGGTAGATGAAAATAGGATATTACATAAAATGGCACAGTAATGTGTGGGAAATTATGAGAGTATCAGTAGATACAAAACATACATAAATGTAACCTTCAATACCCCCTCCCTTTTGTGCTTCAAAACAGTTATTAAAGCAATGCATACTTCCAACCAGGGGCAGACTCACCATTTGGGCTCTTGGGCACTGCCCGAGGGCCCGGGGTCAGTAGGGGGCCCCATGAGATGCCCCTGGTACCTTTTATAGGCTTTTTTGGGTGTGGTTTGAGTGTGGGCAAGGACACAGGGGCCCCATGATCCCCTATTGCCCGGGAGCCCCATGAGTTGTCAGTCCGCCCGCGCTTCCAACCATTTCTTCCAGACAAATAATGATAACTTTTTCAATATAAAGCTGAGATCAAGAACAAGGGAACATAACCTCAAACTAGCAGGAGCAAAATTCAGCCTTAGAAAGTACTATTGTGTTGAAAGGGTAATGAATGCTTGGAACAGATTTAAAGAAGAGGACGTGAGCCAGTCAACAGTAAGCCTACATATGCACTAAACAAATTTTGGCTGGTTCCTGAGCAACTGGCCTAAATTCACTAAGTGGCTGGCCCTATTGGTCATCTCTTGCCCAACATCCTTTCATGTGAAAATCAAAGAAGATGGGCGGAAATCTGTCTGTTGAATATTGGTTACATGCAATCAGCAGACACTGTTCTAGTATTCTGACAGGTGCCAGCTGTGGCTATCAGAACACAATAGTCACATATTCCACAATCAACCCCACCACCACCACCAAATGATATCTAAACTAGGGATGCACTAATACTGCTTTTTATCGGCATGTACAAATACTGATACTGTTGGGAAAGCACTCGTCGATACCAATTACTGATACTTTGTGGTGCGATTTGTTTTAATGGATGCAAATTGCACTGCAAAGAATTGCATGCGATTTGAACAGGAATGTGATTCCTGTCCAAATTACATGCGGTTTCCTCACTGCTCCCTTGTGAAGCCAGGCTTGTCACAGTTCACACAGGAGCGGTGCAGGGAAAGTGGGCGAGTGGGGATGTATACTATGGAGGCAGATGCTCCATATTCTAAGTGGTAGGAGAAGAGAGAAAACGGTGGGGATTTGAAAACCCTGCTGCTTTCTTTCCTCTACTTGCAGGGATGACAGTTCAGGCTAGAAGACGTTTGAGAAAGCTGCTTCACAGGTCTGCAGATTTCAAATCCCCGTGACTTTCTCTCCTCTCCTTGCAGCAATGACAGTACAGACTAGACAGCATCTGATAGGTGAGCACTGTCCATGTGACTGACCAGTCAACAGCCCTCTAGCCTGAACTGTCATCCCTGCAAGAAGAAAGCAGTGCTTTCTCTCCTCTCCTATCACTGAGACTCAGTATGAGGTTTCCCTCACCACTCCTGTGTGAATTCGGGATATGAGAAACCTGGGTTCACACAGGAGCAGTGGGGAAACCGCATGCGTTTTGAACAGGAATCGCATTCCTGTTCAAATCGCATGATAATCTTTGTGATGCAATTTGCGTCCATTAGTGAAGTATCGGTAAAGGTATTGGGAGTATTTTCACGAGTATAAATACTCATGAGAATACTCAGAATCGGCACCGAGGTCTATCCCTAATCAAAACCCAGGAACCAAAATGTATTATATTACTGTATATGTATTACATTATAGCTTACTGGTCCTTAGATGTGGTGGCTGCATTTGTTTTCTTTTTCAGGTAAAGTCAATTTTCTGCAAGTTCAGAAGAATACCCGTTGATCCTGCCAGTATTCCAGTATGCCTGTAACTTACTAGGTACTCAACTAATTTTCCAAACAATGTTCTCAACTTCCCCAGCTATCTTATGATAACTACAGCCCTAATGCCTAACTCTCTTGCACTGTATTGTATTGTTGCTGTACTGTTTCCCCTCATATTGTAAAGTGCTGTGCAAACTGTTGGCACTCTGTAATTCCTGTATATTAATATTAAAAAATACAAAACACCCTCCTACCTATGTAATGGAGATGAGGAGAGAGGGAAGATGTTTTTAGTACAAGTAGGGCTGGTTCACACCATGAACCGGAGAGGAACATGCGTTCCTGTGTCATTCACATACAATCTGGGTGAAGTGTGATTTCAGCCCATTTATTTGAATGGGCTGAAATTGCGGCAGACCGCATCAAAAGTAGTGCATGCAGTACTTTGCAAAATGCAGAACACCTGGGTCACATGGTACAGAACTGTGTTTGGGGCAGGGGCGGACTGACAACTCATGGGGCCCCTGGGCAATAGGGGATCATGGGGCCCCTGTGTCCTTCCCCAAACTCAAAAAAGCCTAATAAAAAGGTAACAGGGGCATCTCACGGGGCCCCCTACTGACCCCGGGCCCTTGGGCAGTGCCCAAGTTTCCAAATGGTCAGTCCGCCCCTGGTTTGGGGTGTTGTTAGCATTGTATTGACACCCGCCGCAGATCGCAAATGCAGTGTATTTTGAACATGGTGCAGGAAATGCTCACTGAATGAGGGATTCCCGCACCGCATTCTACAATGACAGTGCTGCTCTGTCATCGATGCAGTACAGTGAGTGCTATTACCCTAGAACAGGAAGGGTATCACTGGCAAGATCACCAGGTGAAAATAAAGGATGAAAGTCTGAAAAAAGAACTCAACCACCACACCTAAGCACCAGTAAGAGGCAATATATTATATATATATATTTTATTTTTTTTTTGGGGGGGGGTTGATAATAATTTAAAAAAAGGGTCAGATTTGGTAGACCACTTCTTGATTTTTTTTTTGTAAGAACTGACAGATGAGCCACACATTCCTTTAGTGCTGCTAACATAAGGACAGAATGTACCGTCTTCCCAAATACGACTGTCCACAGAGTATAATCCTCTTATTGGAATACCGCACACAAATACGAACAAGATTTACATTGGCAACTGCTCTTGCCACTGGTGATTTTCCAGCTTGAAAGCTGAGTCACCCTTTTGAGATGTCAGGGAAAGTCACAGTATCGCTGCTACTCGAATGCCCGTTATTGTTATAGAACTTGGCACACAGATTTCCATTCTTTTATTTATTTATATATTTATATTTATTTATTTGTTTACTAAAAGCCTTAGGCAAAATAGAAGTGGCTAGTTATCTAGCTATGATCACATTCACAGCAACAACATCAACAAAACCAGCAAAGATTACTTTACAGGAAAACTCCATTGTCTTCAAATATTGATTTGTAATTTTAATTACAAAATGTGTTGTGTAGTAAGATTTGTGTAGTAAGATTTGTTATGTGATTTGCTGCACAACACAATTTGTAATTGAATATTTTATTTTATTTTACACTGAAGCCAAACTGTGCCAAAAAAAAATTTAAGAAAAATGTTGCCATGCCATTATTAACGCTCTCCTGCTTGTGTACAGATGCCACCAAAAATTCAATTTCTTGCCATTCTACAATACTTGGACTAAGCTGTGTCCCTGGGATTGGTTTACATGCATAATATGTGTTTTTTTCTACAGTACTTTGTATAAGGCTGGGTTCACACTTCTGGGTTCACACTTCTGGAACATCGCATGTGATTCGCACGGGAACCGCACCGCATTCCTGTGCAAATCACTGGCGAATTCTGTGCGGTGCAATTTAAGCCATACATTTTGTATGGCTCAAATCGCACCACATCCACAGCAATAAGGTGCAGGACCCTTTTTTTTGTCAGCACTAGAATCGGATCGCATTGATATTCACACCTATGCAATCCGATTCTGCACATTGCACCGCGTTTTGCAAATGGATTTTGGGGTGTTGTTAACATACACACCCGCAACGGTTCGCATGAACGGGATGCGATTATAATATGGTGCAGAATTCACAATAAAACCGGTGTGAATTTCACACAGCATCAGTGTAAACCCAGGCTTAATCTTTAAATGGAGGATACAATTATTTCCACATATTGTACATGAGATGTAATATGGGGGCAAATATAAAGCTCTCTATGGAAACAAATGATTTTACTTTTTTGTATTTCAATGGTTTTTAATAATTAATAACAATTAACACAGGAGCAACAAATCACGCCCACGCAGGGGCTATCAATTGCACATAAAAGAAGTAGAAAATTAAAAAAAATCAGTGCTCTAACACCAACAGGGCAAAAGATCGCCCACGCAGGGGCTCTCAATGGCACTTAAATAACAAAACATAAATATAACACTGATAACAACTCAGACTAAAGGCAGCTATCCACTGCCACACCAAAAGCAAACAGAGAAAAAAAAAAAAAAAAGAGGGGGGGAAAGGAAGGAGAAGTACGAATGAAAAAAGATAACCAAACCAAGAGCAGGGATCCAAGAACGCCAAAGCCGAACAACATCACATCCCCAGACTAGCCGGGGGGAGCATGGGAAAGGTATATTGCAACCACGGCTCCCATATTTTCAAGAATTTACATTGGGAGTCGTTGCAGATACTCGACATCTGTTCATTGAGCATCATAGTGGTCATACGGTCCCGCACCCCCTGAAGAGGGACAAACGGGCTCTTCCAGGCCTGAGCAATTGTTCTAGAGGCCGACAAAAACAAATAGGAAGCCAACTTCTGCTGATGAGCCAAGAGGCCTGGTATGGGACAATGAAGCAAAGCATACCGAGCATCCCGGCGTATGGAGAGATGGAACAAGGTGAAAAGGAGGCCAAACACACGAGACCAAAAACAAAGCAGCCTCGGGAATGACCACCAGATATGCAATACATCACCACGATGGCCACAACCCCGAAAGCATCGATCAATACAGGCAGGATTTGCCTGTGCCAAACGAGCCGGAACCCAATACCAACGAAACAATACCTTGTAAGCCGCATCCAGCGTGGTCGTATTAAATGAGCATTTAGCTATGAGTGACCAGGCCTTATTCCAGTCCCCCGGATCCACAGCCACTCCCAGGTCGCGCTCCCACTGAATGACATATGAAAGAGAAGTATGCGACGAGCGTCTGTTCAAAGCTGCATAAAGAAGGGAAATAAGGCCCGGGGCGCCCGGCCGCTGTTGGCAAAGCAGTTCAAAGGCAGATTTCTGGTACAGGAAGACAGAAGTGCCCCGCAATGAGAGCAGCCAATGCCGCAATTGAAGGTAACGAAAAAATTCCGCCGGAGGGACATCCCATGACTCCCGATGAGAATTCCAGGTAGGGAAGGACCGAAAGGTCAAAAAGTGTCATACCTGTGAAAAACCATTGGTCACCCACCAAGAAAACGCCCTTGGTTGATCTAAACCTGGTGGGAAGAGGGAGTTGTTAGTGATTGGGAGCAAAGGCAAAAAAGGTGACATTAGGCCACTGGAGTAACGTACCGAGTCCCACACTTGTAAGCCATGGAGCAAAATTGGACTCAGATTTTACTTTTTTAATTATAGTTTATGTTTTAAAATTATTATTTCATTTTGAAAGTACCCTTTTTCTACTATTTAAAAGAAACTTCTTTTAAAAATAAACATGATATACTAAGTACACCATTTACCTGGTGTCACAAGAGCATCACAAGTTTTCTAACTACAGAGCACAATAGAAGCCGGATAGACCTTCTTTCCCTAAAGGCTCGTTCACACCAGATGCATTGAGCTGCATTTTTACACAGTACAATGTACAAAAACATGTTTCAATGCACTGCACGGTGTCACACCACAATTGTGTATGGAATTAAGTGAAGTGTCACTTTGACACTTTTCATTAAA